>NW_028139409.1:0-82163 GCF_965202585.1 Thalia democratica
CCGCGTATTTTTGAAATGAATACTACATTGATGGACAATGAAAAGATGAATTTTTTCTATGTCAACAAGTGACTTCGATGAATTTTTGAATTTGAAGTTTAGAGAAGAACAAGCGAATTAAAACAGTTCGTTCCTGCTAAAAAAACCACCGTTGAAGAAGAAACCGGAAGAGGAATGCCGGAATAGAAAAAGCCCGAGGACAACAAGCCCAAGAACCCCGAGGAAAAGAAGCCAACTAAATGACTATCATTTTTACTTTGTCCTTATGTGGTGTTTTATCTTAGTTTTTGTAAATTATGTAGTTTTTGAGATAATAAGTAATAGTTTCTTTTTCTTACTTTTTTTAACCCAAACTTTTAATATCGATAAAAATGTTTAAAGTTAAGTAGGATTTTAAGGATTTAGATTATTTAAAATTAGGCTTTAAACACTAATTTAAAAGATAAAAACGAAATAGTGTAATGATATTAACATTTAATTTTCTTATTTTAAAGCGTGTGAATAAATACGGAATTTTCTGTAACAATAATATTAATGATATGCTTTCTCAAAACAATTATACCAATTCCCAAAACAACTCAAGGGAGTTAATTTCATTCCGACGCGTATATATCGGCGTTTTGTCTTTCAAATACGCGTTAAAGTTAGTTGCAAAGTTATTACGCGTTACGATCAAGTTTCGATTAAGTTCAACGTTTTATTCAAGTTTCGAGAATAAAGAAAACGTCTACATCGCGGAGTTGATGTTAGTATTTATGTAACTTTACGATTGTTGATACTTTTTATATATTTTATTTGTCTCGTGATTTAATAGTTTCTTTCTTCAGAACTAAGAATTATTATTGAAAATAAATTAAATTGCATTTATTCAAAGTGTGTTTTATTCATAACTTAGGAAATAGTTTTGTAACTTATACTGTTTGTATAATATTTACTACTCGTAAGTATAGCAGTCAGTAAGTTACTGGAGACCACGTAGTTAAGACATAAAACATAAATACCAATAAATTAACCCAATTTGGTTAAACCAACTTTCTAGGCTTAGGAAAATATTTTGATACTACATGTTTTGATTATAAAAGTGGACGTTAGCAAATGAGAGAAAACTAAGTTTTAAAACTACGGGCTGCTGTGAAAATATAATATATTAGTTTAAATTTAATTCTATTCTATTGATCAAAAAGTTTTAAAGTATTAAAAATATTTATAGGACAACAAGGAAACTTAAAGTAAGTTATAATATTAAATTAGTAAAACTTTGTTAGAAAAGAGGCTTTACATTATGTATTATTAAATGGTATTTTCTAAACGGGCATACAAAAATAAGTTTAAAAACTATTGCGTGTAGTTATGTTTTATTGTATTATAAATTAAGATTAGCAGTCTATAAATTAAGTTTATTCACAAAAGTTTATTCGATTTTTGTCCTATTTAAAAATTTTCATTATTTTAAGCTAAAAATATTTGATAAAGAATCCAAAGGGAGTCATACAGTGTTTATAAGCAAAAATTTTTACAATAAGACCAAAAGTAATAAACATAAAAATATATTTTTAGTGTACTTAATTTAACATGATTGAATATCTCTGTCCAAATTGAAAACTCGACCATCTTATTAAAAGTTATATGTTCAAAGAATATTTATCAAAATCTAGTTTTTTGGCAAAATGACTAACAACAAACTTAGATACTCATATAATGTCTTAATATTATATGTTTGTTAGCAGAGCTTGTTCTTTTACATTTAGCAGCCTTTTTGTCATATTGACAAATTTATTTAACTTTTTGTTGTTAACATTTAAAACAGTTTTAAAACCAGCAGCTAAAACTTTAAACAACTCGGCATAAAATTAATTATTAGAATTCATGATAATTGTTTTATGTATTAATCACTTCAATTTTGCATAATTCAGGGCTGTATTATAACTGCGCTTGTACATCAAACAATAATTTATTTGATTAAACAACAGCTGAAATATAGCTGTTTTAAACTACCAATAAAATGTTAGTATCAAGTGTTACACAATCGATTTATATAGAGCACCTTGAAGCAATTGGTTGGGATTTTATGATATGCCGTAAGAAATTGAAAAACTTCTAGTTTAAAATGATCAATAATATGCAGTTTGAAAATATATTTAAACTTTTCTATCAAATAATGTTAAAAAAAAAATTGTAACTTAAAATGGGTACATAGTGAAATATGCTTTTTTTAACTTTTTGCCTAACAATTAAACAGTTTATCTACTCTTTAAAAGACATATTAACTGAGTTTTATTATTGCGAACAACATTTGATTGTTAAACTTAGTAAAATATATTAAGATGTATAATTGATAGTAATTTATTATTTTTACATTTCTTAAATCAAATACTTCAAACAAAATAAGTAATATTTATCTAATTTGTTTTACAATTGTATCAGTACTAACAAGTTTTATTTACGAAAAAATTGAAATTTTATAAAGAAATTCAATTTTAATTATATAAAAAATACAATTTATTGTTATTACTCATATTGCTATCATTATTTTAGGGCCATTTAGGGGTAGGCCTTTTTTTCAAACTGAACTTATTATAAAGAGTATTTTTTTAAATTTAAGATGTTTTTTATCGTTTTAAAAAGTTCTAATTATTCTTTGAGATATTAACAGTCAAAGTCGGGCCGCATAATAAGTTCCTTATGGGAGGGGAAACTAAAAAAGCGAAAAATGACTTTTTTGTTAAAAATTTAATTCCTAACTTTCTAAAAACTTTTACAGTCTGATCTTTATACAATATAAAAAACAGACGTTGCTTTGAAATTAAAAAAAAAACTGTATAGATATATATTTTTTTTAAAACTATTTTTCTTAAGTTTTGTGATAAAATTTTGAATATTTTCAAAAATTAAAGTTCATAAGAAAGGCTTTTTTCCTTTTAATATAAGAAACATTTCCTGAAAATTTGAATAAAATTGTTTAAAAAATGAAGTAGGAGATAGATGTATAGTAAGTTTTAAAAATTCCGAGAAAATTGACCCCGAAAATTTGCGGTCCATACGTTTGTATCGGAAACAATTTACAAAAAATAAAATATCTCAGAAGTTAAATGATATTTTTTAATTCTATAAAAACTAGCTTGTAGTTTGTATTTAAAGCTTTGATATAAAAGCCAAAACTATTTTTTTTTGTAAAATACAGTGTATTAAATCCCCCCCCCTATTGCCTTTATTGTTTAAAAACTATTATTTTAATTATTATCATTATTATATTTTTATTTTTTTTATTTTTACTAATATCGTTTTCATTATTACTGTTGTTATTGTTTTTATTTTTATACGTAACTAAAAATATAGTACTTGTTTATATCAAGTTTGAATTTTTTGAATTTTAAGGCTCTTTTCTGAGGCAGTCAGTCGAACATTAACTTAGAAAAAATTGCAGCCACTAGAAAGCTGTTCAAAATAAACAAAAAAAAAACAGCTACACTTGATGACTACTTTAAATTTATAAACAACAATTTAAAACTATATTTTGTAAGTTTAAAAACTGACGTAGATTATTTGAAGATATCAAGTTTATACAAAACTTGAATCTAGGTATTAACTTATAGTGTGTAATTGCTGTTTTAAATAAAATGAACTCAGCTTTAAACTAAACGTTAAAGATATATGATGTGTTAGTTTACTATATAGCTTGACTTTATAAGTTTAAGTGTAAATTTATAATATATAATTGTGTTGTTTAACTCTGACTTCTATTATAAAATACTTTTAGCCAAAACATCTATCAAACAAAACTCGTTTGGAAAAATCTAATAAACTCTTGCAAAGCTTTACCATATTTTTATTAACTCTACAATGCATATATTTTATAAATCCAGGGTATATGCATTGCTGATTTTAGCTACATTTTTATGATTATATGTGACTGAAACGTTAAGTAATAACAAACTTACTTGCATTTATTGCTGTTAATAAAACTTTTATTAATAGTAAGCAATTGAAAAAAAAAACTTTATTTAAGTATAACTTATTGTTATTTCGCGTTTGAGTGTTTCTTGATTTTAAGTGTATAATATACTCGCCTGTTTTAATAAACTACTATTTTAAAAATAACTATTTAATACAATCTAGATTATCTCAACTACTATACCTACTTTTTTTTTATTCGATTCGAGTTTGCTGTACTTGCGCAAATATAAACTTGATAACTTAAAGTTTCCCAACTTTAGTATGAACTAATATTCAACTATAAAAAATAAACATAACTTGACAATTAACAATTTGTTTGCCATTCTAGACCGCCTACTGAGGAGATCCAATAATTAATAATAAAAATACCAGCTACTAAGAAGCTGTAAAAAAGTAAATTGATAATATATATTATTAATATTAGCTTAACTACTTTTATATACAAAAAATTAAACCTACAAATTGTGATTTTATTATCGCACGTAAGCATTTGAGAGATTTATATTTGCAATGACCAGCGATGAGAGTTTTTTTTTAAGTAACCAGTGAAGTAGCTTTAATAAATTGAGGAATAATTAAGCTTTAATTATTTTCAAATACGGAATACTATTTTTACCAACAGTAAAATGTTGCTTTTTTATGAAAAGTGACTAATGACTTAAGTACCTTTGCTTGGAATGTTTATTTAAATAATTCTAAAAAGAAACATTTTACTTAGTTTTCAAATGTTTTAAATCATAGTGTTACTTTTTAATCAATTATTAACCATACAGTTAAAGTTTAAAAAATCCATTAGAAATGTGCTTAATATTGTAGGTTAGTTAAATTCGTACTTGACTGTATATAAGCCTGCACGAAAACAACAGTAACTTACTGACATAAGTTTTACAATATAAAAAACAAATTTTAGTAAACTTCATATATTTGAACAATTCCCAGTAGAAAGAGGTAAAGTATAAAATTGATAAAAATAATATTTTACAGATTTATAAATTAACAGGTAATCATTAAGTAATCAAAAGATAAATATTAGACAAAAAAAAAAGTAACAGTTAAAATAATTTACTCTTACTTTCATTTTAATTAACCTTTAGTAAAGCTATACATTAATTTAATGACTTTTAAAATATAACGAAAACAAAGAAACATTATAATCAAATTTTTTTGTTTAAATTTAACAGTTTAAAAAAAATTCAAATAGGTTCTAGTTTATTTAATTTGTATACATTAATAAAACTTTTATTCACTTTAAAGCTATCTGAGTTATTATTATTTTCACACGTTGAGTTATTCACCAATTTTTTTGCAATATATAAACGTTTCAAAGCATTGAGAACTTTTATTGGCATTTGACATATTTTCAACAGCAAAAAATCTCTACACTCTGCGACAAAAACAGCTGAACTGGTAAAACTAACATCTTTTAATTTTAGTTAACTATTGTAAGTTATTCAATACTTTGTGTAGTATTTTAAGTAAGCCGAGTTATCATTACATTTTAATCTCAAAAGTATTTTAAACAATTTGTTGTAATTACAATTAGTATGATTCAATTATAGTTTGATATCTTAATACAAAAACTTGAATTAATAACTTATTGTGTGTTATTACTTTACCAAATTAACATACAAGCAACTGCCGGTTAAACTTGCGATCATCAGCTACAATCAATGTTTAAATATAAACAGCTAATTGCTGTAGATATAAATAATATTTCTGTTACTAGAAGAGAGTTCAAAATTTTAGCTATAGAATAATTGGTTTGAGTAAGTCAAACATGCTTTGTATGCAAAACGTTTAATATGAATATTTTTATTGTGACTTAAGCTTTCTAGACGTAGAAAAATCATACCTTTTGTAAAACTGAAGGAATAAATTACAGCTACTGCAAAGCTTTTGATGTACAAAGTAACATAGTTATATAAATGATTCAAAAATTACAATTTGTTTTTTGATCTATACATTAAAACTAGAAGCTGGTATTCTGTTATGAGACGTAAACGATTTACAAATTCTAATTTAATCAGTAAATGCTGAACATTAACTTTGTTAAATTATATTATAGCTTCTAAAAAAGCCGCCTAATTTTTTGGAAACTTCTTTGCAACTAATGAATGCCTATGTCACAAGATGTAATAAAGATGTAAACAACACTATCTACATCTTAATATGATGGTATTTCATCAGATCTATTGTTGATTTCTTATGTAACCAGTTTTATGTTATTTAAGTATATAAACATGTTGTTACTTTCAACTTTTCTGAAAAAAAACATACTAAGAATATAAAAAAAAAAACATAAAAACATCACTAAATGAATAATACCACTAAATGTTTTTTATCAAAGCTACACTTACGACTTTTAATCAAGTATGCTTTTGTAAGCAATAACAGTATTCAAAAATTACTTAATTTTATAACCTAAAAGTTGTTACTTTAAGTACTCAGGTTCTAGATAGTAACAAACAGGTATCTCACTATAACTTTATAACATAGACTTATAAGTGTTATTGCTTCTATATTACGCATCAAAGCTGTATGTTATGGTTTTAAAACGTGACGTAAGCATTTGAGAACTTAAATGTGCCTTTTAAATATGGTGAGATATTCTATCTCTTTGCTGAGTTTTCCTTGAAAATATTTTGAAACTTGAATTTTGTACAAATGTATACTTGTGTTTAAGTTTTTGATTGCATAAAATTAACATTAAATTCTTAAAATACTAAAGACTTAATCATTTCTAACTTATTTACAGATAAGAAAAGAATTAAAATTAAATTTTTGAAATTTTTTATAATGCATAAGTTCATTTCCTAATACATCAAACGACACATGATAAATATTTAGAGTTTAAAACCCTATACAAAAAAGATAAATTAAAAAAACTTTAAAATCTAGGTGCACCAATAGTAAATAACAATAACCTATATGCAAGTATAGGAGTGAAACATTGTTTTGTTTGTAATAAACTGTTAAAATAAATATTGAACAATAAACTAGATAAGTTTTAAGAAGTTATAACTCTTAACAAATACCTTTAGTAGAGCTTGTTTTTTCAGACATCGTATTTTTTAAGGTAGATGACAAGATTATTCAACACTTCTATTTAAAATGTTTATATATAACCAAACAAGCAGTATTTAAAACTTTTATATAAATTTATTAAGAAATTAGCAGCAATAGAATCTATGAGAGTGTTGTTTAATATGTTGAATATTAAGAGCTGAAATTATACTTGTGTAATAAGCCTGCTTAAAAGCGGCAGTTAGCATTAATTACCTGAACAGATATAAGCTACTAGAAAACTGTTTACAATTATATTTTAAACAAACTTCAAAACATTCGAATGATTCAAACATCATATTTTATACATCCAAGCTGTATGTTGTGATTTTATAATGTGATGTCAGCCTGTGTAGAGACATTTGTGATGATAAAATATATTTTTTTAGTTTACAATAAAGATAAATTTCATAGCTCGGATTAAAAAAATTGTTTAACCAAAAGTTAAAGTGTTATTATCTATAAGTACTACAGTATATGAAAATTATATTTAGTTTATCTACAAACAAAAAGGAGTTTTTTCTCTCAATATATTTCTACTAATTTTTACGTAAAGATATTTAAATTTAAAATATTTTTCTTTTCATTCTTAAAAAACTGAAGCTAATTTTATTTTGTGCAATTTTACTAACGATCATTTTAAATTATTACTCACTAATTTAGGATTAAATCTCTTTTTTAGCTAGTGACATGTAATAACTAATGTTTAATGATTAAAAAATGAAATTTAATTGGTGAATATCATAAAATAATAATAAGTCATGGTTTTCAGGTTAAAAGCTTCTAAACTGCATTTCTAAACTTTACTAAGTTTTAACATCATAAGATCTCAGTCGCTGAAAAACGGTTTGTAATTAATTTTATAGCATTATTAACCTAGCTTTTAAATTCAATCGGTTTGTATACAACACGTCGAAGCAAAAATTTGTTTTTTATAAATTTATGTAAGCAATTAAAATCTATCAAGTTAATATAGAATATAGATCTATAGATGCTTTTAGGACAAATTGTCATTTTTAATTACTTTTATTTATTTAAAATAATTTTTTTTTTCAACGGATTGCTCTTAAATCAGAGCTTAGTTCACTGGTTGAAATTTGAGAAAAAAATTACTTTTTAAATTACTATTTATATTTTTTTGTTACTTTAGGAGTAAATAAGTATTAATATTTGTAAGTAAATAAACTTCTAAATATTTATAAATAAAAAAAAAACAGATTTTAAGAATTCAATAAAGACTAAAACTACTTTACCATCGTTTATTTTAGTAATAATTGAAAAGAAATGTTCATTAAGCTTTGAAATAATAAATATCTATAAATCAGTTTTTGTCATCATGACCCAGATAAGTATTTTTAGATTGAAGTAAATTTAACTTTTTATTATTTAATTAACTAAGAGAAATTTATAAAAGAAGTTAGTTAAAAACTAAAAACTATCAAAGTACTTTTCTCAAAAAATTAAATACTACCTCTTATATGTTCCAATTAAAAACCCTATAAAAAAAGTAGAATTTTCTTTAACTGTTGCGATTAGTTGTCGTTTACTGGACATTAAATTAAGATAAATAGTATGTCAACTGAATTAAACTAACATATTTGTGTTTAAATTAATATTTTTTATACTCCTCCAGTAAATAAAATGTGAAATATTTTTTTACCGGAATAAACCAAGGAAGTGTTTTTTTAGATAAATATAAAAGAGTTCTATAAAAAAACAAAAAAAACATTAAAATGTATTTATAATAAATCAAATTAGATATGCCTACAATGAAATCCCCATAATAGTTAGAACTTTTAAGAAACAGAAAGTATAAAGCTAAAAGTCCAAGAACCTTAAAAAATGAAAAAATAATGATAGTTAGTTCATTACACAATGCAATATTAAGCAAACTATATTCATTTATTAAAAAAATCATCACTTTCATTTGTAACTTTTATGCTTTATAAATTATTATTTTGAAGAATGACTAAGTCTTGTGATTTTATTTACACCGCTACTAAAGAGTTATAAATTGGCATTTGTAATTAATTATATCTATAAACAATTTTATTTAAAACAAGAACTGTTCGTAATTAGTACGGATTTTTTAATCATTTATACCTCATTAAGATTTTAAACAATTTGAAAACTATCTAAATAGTATGGTTTTCTAATTAAATGAATTATTTAAAAATTAAAAAAATTGAAATTCTATTAAATTACTCATTTCCACTGCTAACCTGCATTAAAATGACTAGTCAAAGCATAAAATGAAGTAAGATAATACAGCAACTAAAAAGTTGTTTTAAATTTTTGCAAAAGCGGAAAAGTAAAATTTCCTTTAAATTTTTGTTTACATACTATTCATCGAATCTACATATTGTGGTTTTATATCGTGACATAAATTAAAAAAAAATGCTGTTATAAGGATTTTGTTTTCAAATTTTATCCTTTAAAGTAGTTTAATAAATTGCAAGAAATTATAAGTTTTAGTACTTTTCATAGAAAACTAACTTCAAAATAACACATTTTAATTATTTGAAACTTTGCAGTGACATATAAACTTCCCTGTAATAGTATATTTAGTATCTTGTAACAACATAAATTTGTTAAGTTGATTCTGTACAAAATTATTTGTGTATAGATATAATCTTTGCATTTTCAAAAGTATACTAATTAATCTTTTTATAAAAAACTAAATATAAATATGTTAACAATCTTAATTTACAGTTTGATACTCAAAACAAAAAAATCATTATAAATTGCTAACTAAACTTTTAAATACAAAATATTAATAAAATTTATTGTTTGAACCAGTTCTAAAGCAAAAAGAATACAATCTTAAATAATATAAATAAGTGCTTAATATATGTTACTATAATAATAAGTGCTGATTAGTTTAAATATTGCTTAACTATTTTTATAGAGAAATTACTATATTTTACAACGATTTCCCTAAAAAGGAAACTTGACTATAAAAACTAAGAATATATAAACTTTAAAGTATAAAAAATCTTACTTAACAGTTTATTACTTAATCAATTATGAAGTTAATTATACTTATAGTTTTAAGAATAATGAAATAGCTAAGTTTTGTAGATTTTTTTTTACACAGGATCTACAGTGTTAAAAAAAATGGTTTTCTATTTAATTAGTTATAAGTTTATAAACAAATTAATTTGGTTTCGATTTAGTAAGTCGAGCATTTAAAACATATAAACCTGATAATATTTGAAAAAATAATCAGATTAAAATTATTTTTGTATCCTTTTGCGATAATAACTTTTAGAATGATGATAAAAACTAAAACTTGTTTAACTTGTTGTGTGTAGTTTAGTGTTTACTTTGTGATAAACTAAATGCTCTGCCATTAAAATTAAACACTTTTCAATAGCATTCAATTCTAGAACACAAAAACATAAAACTGTTGTAATATTTAATAGACTACAGCTACTAGAATGCTTTTTAAAATTTAGAATCGGTAAAAAAGCTAATGAGCAAACAAAATCAGTTTTAAAATCAAAAACTTTACTTATATACTTATATGTTTGGCTGTTTCAAATTTGACGTAGCCATTAAAAGATACAAATTATTGCGTATAATTGTAAGTTTTGTATAATGAATCAAAATAAGTAGTCTACCAATTGAATTCGCCAGACGTAATTGCTTCTTAAAATGTGTCTTCTTCAAAAATGTAAATAATTAACAAATATTAACATCTTGTAGAAAAGAATACCAAAAAGTATTTTTTGATGTATCTAATAAACCTGAATTTATTAGTGCATGTTCTTATTGTGTTTTGTAAAAATATTTAAGATCAGTAGTCTGCAAATGTATTTATGCAAACAAAACTGTGTATGTAAGTATATCCAAATATATTGTAAGTTAAAGTATTTTTAAAGTTTTTATGAAAACTATTTTTCGAACTGAATCGGAACCATATTTATATAAATAATCAAGAACTATAAAAAATAGTAAAAAAGTAAAGAACATCAAAGAAATTTTTCATTATTTAATACTACATGTCTAAATGTGTCTGCATTTAACATACCATGATTTTAAAAACTATCGTATGTATAGAAAAAGTCTATATCAAATTCGTTTGACAAATTAACTAAGAATTAACTAAGATTTCTAGAGAATATAAAAAGTTTAATAAATGTCTTTTAATAACTTGATCAACTTATTGAACATAGTTTAGTGTTTAGTATATAATGCGTAAACCTAAGATAATTAATGTTAATACTTGAGCTGTCAATTAACAAAAAAATTTTAGCAAGATTCAATACTCAAAAATAAATATCAATCAAACTTTTGTAATTATTTTTTAAGTAAACTACAGCTACTATAAAACTGTTAAAAATATTGTTTGAACAAAACGAACTTATAAATAAATTATAATTCGTTTTTAAACAACAAGTTTTAATAACACTTTGTTACTTTTATATTATGACCTAAGTAACAGAGATATATAAAATATGTACTTATCTATTATATTTTCTGCAGTTGTTAGGTTTTAAAACCTTTTTTCATTTACGGCAATTCATTTCATTCACAGCACTATCTTCATGCATACGAGATAAGATAACTACATTAATACATTAACAACATCTTAATCCCTAACCTTAAGAACCTCAACAAAACTTTATGTCAAAAATAAAAAGAAATATATATCAACTTAAAACTCTAACAAAGTAAATTAAAACTTTTCCAACTAGAAGCGCCTTGAATTTACAGCCGAATAATTGACAACTCTTATGAAAAACGAAAAATTATAATTATTGCAGGCCGTATGACCTAGAAAAATTTCACTTAATACGGCTCTGTAAATTAAACTTAAAATGATATTTAAATAAGCACCAATGTGTATTGTAATTAGAGTTAACAGCTATTTAAAATAAGTTATAGATCGTAATCAAATTTGTTTGTTATTTATCCAAATGTTGTTGCAGTCTATTTACTTTTTAAATAGTAAAGACGAGTTTTTTTCTGTTGTAGAGTTGGCAACCTTCAGCAAAAGTATTTATGTTTTTTACAAAACTTTCTTCTTGTTATAATACTTACATCAAAAATTAAGTATTTAACGACTATTTATTTAATACAAAATCATATTTGTTGTATATAAGCAACTAATAATAAATAAAACCAGGCTTTTAAACTACCTTATTTGACTAAAAATAAGTACAAAGTAATTCAGTATTCTTACAACTTAAACCTCTTAAATACTTGCCGTGCAGGCTGGTTAGTCTATGTTTATAATTAATATGTTTTTTAATGTTTTTTTATAATTAATCGTGAAGTAGTCAATTAATTAAGTAAAACTTATGGTATAAGTCTGAATAAAATAAAGACTTTAAAGACTCTAGTTAAAACATTCAGTACGGCATAGAGAGTTTTTTTTTGACTTTGACCGTTTCTATATGATTTATATGTAAGTTTTATCTTAATAAAATTTATTTTTATAAACTACAGCCATATATTTAAAACAGTTTTAATGAAAACACTTTCTTAATCTATAACATTGACTAAGTTTTTATTCAAGAATAAACAAAAAGAAAATGTTTTGCAAATTACCATACTACAGCTACTAATAAAAGTGTTTAATTTTTGTTCTTTATCTTAATCAAACACATCGGCTAAGCTTATATCTCATAAAGTAAAAGAGAAACGTTTTGCCGAGATCGCTTTTATTTTTTTTGCACAAGGAGACACTTTTGCACGGCGACATTTTTTTACGACAATTTTTGCACGGTGACAATTTTAGCCAGTATAAATATGTAACATATAAATGAAAAAATGAAAACTAAAACTTTATAACATACCCATATTAAATGCAAAAAATAAAAGGTTTAAAATTCTAAAGATTCAAAGTTAATGATAAAAATAAATTATTTATAAAACATTTATACCAGGGACAAAAAATTTGACCTATTTAGAAATTAGGATAAAAAAACTACTTCAAGTGTAAGTAAATTGTTTACATTTTGTTATGAATTTTTATATATTAATCAACAACTATGCCTTTTTATATATTTTACTATACTTTTACAAGTTTATAGTCCCAATGATGAACCTAAGCATCAAAATCTAGACCACTTAAACTGAAAGGCACATAAAGAACTTACTTTCATTTAGTACTAAGCATGCTTCAAAGTACCAAGTAGCAATAATAATACTTGAGCAGATTACAGCTACTTAGATGATTCAAACAACAAATAATTGAGTGATTCTCTCTTTGAAGTCCAAGCATCGAAGCTACATGTTGTGACTTCATTATGTAACGTAAGCCTTTGAGAAAAAAAATTTCGATGATAAAATCTCTTTTGTTAGTTTACCATTACAAAATTTTCATAGCTTGGAAAATAAAAACAAAACTTATTATATCCAGAGTTATAGTTGAATATTTTATAAGCGCCAGAAAAATTGATAAAAATAAAGTATTGTAATCTATGAGCACTTGGTTAAAACAATTAATTTATTTCATGTACATAAAATGAGTTTTTGAATAACAAAAAATAAATGTATTAACTGAAATGAGCACTACACAATAAGTAAGCTTGACTAAAGCTATATAACAGAAATGATTCACATTCAAATATAAAAATGAACAACATAACTATTTGAATTGAACTTTAATATCACAGTTTAATTGTGAAGTAAAGCAAGTATCTAAAAAATGTTGACCAGGTAGTGTTTATTTGTTTTCAAGATCAAAGCAAAGATCGTAAAAGGTTAATATTTTTAATAAATTTAAGTTTCCGTTTAGGCTTTTTTACTATAATCGAGCTTTACAGGTGCCCTCATTAAATTATAAAAATTTAATTGACAAATTTCAAAGTTCTTGATAAAAAATCAAAAACTAATATTTATAATTATAAAATTTTGTTTAACTTTATTTGTTTTATAATATTATAAAAGAAGACTTACATCGTTACCATACTGTAGTATCAATTTGTTTACCATAATATCAGAGCAATAATAAAGTTTATCAGAATATTTTATTTTTAACAAATGTGTACACATTGTGAAGTGTCAAATAAATTCGAACAAATTTAAGTTGCTTATTTTGAAAACAAGTACTTAAAAACTATTTCGTATGTAATTTTTATGTTTTTTGTTCTTATTTTGGTTTTGTTTCGTTGAAATTTAATGTTGTTGCTATACACATTTTGTTTCTTTTCAATTCAGTGTTTATTCACTTATCCAAAAATGTTGAGCAAGATTTTTCTGTAAACATGCCCGGTTAACCAAAACTCCGGATAAGTGAAAATAAATCGTGTTTTTCATATAATGATATAACTGCTCTATATAACGAAGTGCATAATAAAAGTGTTAAGGGTAAAAACAAGTACCTAGTAATTTAAAGTAATACATAAAAAGTAATAAATAATAAAAGGTTAATTTGTTTTTTCTAGGGTATAAATGCAGCAAACTTACTAGCCCTATGTAACCATATACTTTTTTTAAGTCGAGCAAGAAAAACTCATCATTTGTATTTCTACCTGTCGTAACTACTATTTAAAAAAAATTAAAAAGCTTAAAGAAAAAACATCGAGTAGATTTATCTTTAAAAACAAAAAATAATGTAAACCTAACTTTCTAAATCAAAAAAAATTAACAAGGAAAAAATAAAACCGACATAAAAAATATCGAAAAAGTTTGACTAATTTTTAAGTCAATTTAACGGAAGCATATTATTCCAGTTTATCAAAAATTTACTAAAATAAGAGAGAATACAATTTTGTTTTATAGCTTGTTTATTATTTGTTTCAATATGAAAACATTTGAATTTTCTTCTAACCGAAACTATTTGCATGAGTGAGCATTGGGTATATAAATAAGCACTGTACATATTTTAGTTATGAAGACAGGGTTGTTGTCATTCTTTTATTTATTTTAGCGAAGAGTTTCTTTTTAATATCTAAATGTCGAATTTTTCTGAGCAACATAGTTAACAAGTTGTGTTTTATTTATATCAAATAATCGCTTAAAAAATAAATGAAGAACAGCATTTTTTTTTTCTAAATCTAAATATGTATTTAAGAAATAAATAATAAATAAAAACCAACGACAAAAAACAGCTAAAAAAACTTTACAAAACTTTAGAAAAAAAAACAAGACAGTTTTGACTTGTAAAGGAATTGTTTTAACAGTAAGCCAGCTAAATGTGTTTAAAATTATTTGAGATTTTAAAATTTTAACTTTGATTTTTCTTTGAAAGTTTGCTAATAAGCGTTATTATTGTTCTGATGGTTACTAACACATTGAAACTGCAGTAAAAAAAACTCGAAAACTTGTTGTTTTTATGTTTTACAAATACAAATATATATACAAACTAAATTAAGTAACTTTAGAGTTTAAACAAATGAATAGGACACAGTAATCCATCGACAAGGGAGATTAATAATTAATAATTTATAATCTAAAGATAAAACAGTTACTCAGTTTCACCACAGAGCGGATTTTCAGATTGTAAATCTGTAGTAAATAATAATGGTAAAAATAACATAAAATTAAAATTAATTTGAGTTAAGTTTTTTTTTTCGAAGTTTTATAGCAAAGTATTTCTAAAGCAAAAAACGAAAATTTGAAATTTAAACCTTATAAAGTATTCTTAAAATTGTACTTTATTTATTAGTGTATATACAATATATAAGTAAATCAATTTATAAAAAAAACAATGTTTAGTTGTTTCGTATAAAATTATTCGTAATATTAAGTTTAAAGTATTAAATAGGTTTACAAAGCATTTTAAGTGTACTACAAGTTATTTTCAAACACATGTAAATAAATGTAATAATTAGTTAAAAAACTTGCTTAATACAGCAACAAAAAAAATCTTGATAAAAACCTCACACGAAAAAGGTTAAATAAATAAAAACAGTAAATTAAAAACAAAATAAGTGTAAAATTTTATCAAATACAATAAAGTATAATAACAAAAAACAACTTGACACTAGTTAAATACAAAATACAGTTGAAAGATTTAAAAAAAAAAAGAAGTCATCGCTAATTTTAGCACATTTTACTAAGCAATGATTTTATAATGCTTTCATGACACTAAAACAAATAATAGGCAAGTTTGTTTTTACATCGATCAAACAAATGTCCATTAATAAAACAACAGAACAGTTTAAAAGTATTAATAACTAGTGATTAATTTATTATGATTAACTTTTTTAATTTTTTACTTTTATTTTAAATTATAACCGAGTCGGAAATAATTATATTCTTTAATTAAACAATAACCAAACTCGCAACAATTAAAAAAAGTTATTATAGTTTAATATATTTATTTTATAATGCTGATTGTTGTTGAGTATTTACTAAGTTGATATTTTTGATCTGAAGCTAAAACACCAGTTAATTTTAACTTTAGAAGACTACAGCTATTAAAAAGCTGTTTTAAATTACAAAACCATCATTGAATTTTGCAATGATTTAGGCACTGTATTTATTTTTCACATCGAAGCTACATGTTGTGATTTTAAAATGTGACGTAGGCATTTGAAAGTAGCATTTTATCTCTCTTCGGAATAATTTTAAACTTCTAAGTCTATGATTGATAATATTATTCTTATTTTTAAATTATCAAAACGTTGCAACATTTAAAATATTTGGTTTACTGTATGTGAAAGAAAAGATAAATTTATGATTACTTTTTAGCTATAATCAGAGTTATACGTCAAATTATACGTAAAATGTTTTGCTACCTTGCGAAAATAACAAAGATTATAATGGTTTAAAAGATTTACTTAAAGCTTTTGTGTGAAACATCCTACTCTAATCGAGCTAAATTTTTCGAGGTTTTCAATTCAATTGCAAAATTTAATGGAGTTTATTAACCTTTGAGACTTGGGGTAATGCAACAAGTTTTAAGTTTGAAGAAGAGAGTGCCTTACAACTTTAATGGAGTTTTAGTAAATTACAACTACTAAAAAACTGTTTGAAATTGCACTGCCACATTTATATGAATCTTACCAAGTTTATGTACAAAATATTCAACCTTTATATTGTAAGTTGGTGATGAGACGTAACTATTTGAGTTATATATGCGTCAATCACTGATGGTGAGAAATACAATAGAGTTTTACTTAAGTTTAGTTTTTACTGTAAGTTTGGGAAACCAAAAAAAGTAAAAAATAGTAAAGCAGAATAAGTTTTATTTATTTTTAACTGTTTGTGTTTTTTGTTATTATCTGTTAATACTATTTATTGCATCGCACAATAAATTTATTATTATCATTTATCAATTATTATTAACAATATGAACAAATACGCATAGCCTATCCCGGCTGATAGCGGGCCTTTTAATTTACTATTTAATATAAAAATAAACGACTTAAGATCAAAAACACAACTTTTAACTATACTTTGACTATTTTCCGAAGTAAATATAATAAAAAATAAAAATGTTTTGTAGTTAATTTTGAACCCAAGATCAAAATGAATTGATGTGTTAAAAGTAGTGATGTACCGGACTCACTATCCGGGTCCGAATCCGGCCATTTTTGTCTGATATCCGGTTCCGGCCGGATTCTAATTTGAAAAAATAATCTTAACTCTAGAATGTATTAAAAATATTTAAAATGGCAGACAATGATTTTTACATTAGATCAACTGATTACATAACAGGTAGCAGCAAAATTTTTAAAATCAAGGAACTAGTAAAGAAACTCGGTTTATAAACAATATGTTAAAGCTACGAGTCTTGCTTACAAATTGTCACGTATACAATTAACATCTGTCTACTTACAAAAGTTAAAGTTAGTAATAGAAACTAAATGTTTTTTTTATTAATTTATTTTAAATAGTTGAAGTAAGTTACAGCTGCTAGATAGCTGTTTAAAATTTAAAAAGGTAATGAAGGGAGCTATTTTGTATCAACATTCTTATTATAAAATGAGTTTAAGCTAATTTTTTTGTTATTAATTTGTAACATAAAAAAACAAACGTTTTTGCACTGCTTTGGTTTATTACCGGGTTTCGGTGAGCGTTAGCTGACCTTGTCAAATAAATTCAAAACAGTAAATAACATTTAGACATCGGCAGTAATGTGAATCTGAACTTATTGATGCGTAAAAAAATAAATAAACATTAATAATTCAAATTTTATTGAAAAATGCATAATTAGGTGAACTTAATATTGGTAATTAATAAATAAAAATAAAAAGGTTTAAAAAAACTAAATGCAATATAAACGAAAACACTAGTTGAGCCACTTTCAATTGAAACAAAGTAACAATGGCAGCATATGAGAAGCTGAACTTTAATTATTTAACTAAGAACATTCCTTTATGCAACAAGACAGAATACAAAATAAAGTTAGTGGAAAAAATTAAAAGTTTCTGTAGATGAATTACAATTAAACTTTACTTCTGCACCAATGATGAAGATAGCACAGACATGATAGAAATCAAAGAAACATATGGTTTCAAATTATAATTTACACCAAAGCAACCTGAAGAACTTATGAATTTTGAAAATGAAATGTTCGATCTAATAAATCAAGTTAAATTTAGAAAATCTAAAGACAATTTCCAACCAGAGCTTAAAAAAGACTTAAGGACAAATAGGCAAGACCAAAAGCCTAATAGTACCAGCCGACAAGACAAACAACTACTACAGGGTTCCTAAATTAGAATACGACAGCCTATTACTAAAATTGATTCGAAAATCACACAAAAAAAGTGACAAAACAATTACGAATGAGATAAACAAAGAAGCCAAAGAGGAAGTAACAAAACTTAAACTTGAAAAGAAATTAGTAAACTACTTACCTTAACAACAATGCTATATAACACTAAAAGACCACGAAAAGGATTTCGCCAGAAATTCCAAAACAAGATTAACAAATCCTAGCTGTTCAGACATCGGTCAAATTAGCAAATGTATAACTGAAAGAATCAACACTGTCTTAAAAAAATCAACCAAATACCTCCAATGGCGAAGTTCTCAAGAAGTTTTAAACTGGTACAAAAAACTTAAAAGGTACAAATACAAGTTCATTAAGTTTGACATTGTGGAATTTTACTCATCTATATCAGAAAAATTACTAAGTAAAACTTTAGCTTTTGCAAACGAAAGTACAAAAGTAAGCGAACTAGAAATGAAGATTATCTTAAACGCATCTACATCAGTTTTACATTATAAAGAAGAAGTTTGGGTAAAAAGAAAAAATAACAGAGAAGATAATGAACTTATCGACATCACCATGGGAGGAAAGCATGGAGCGGAAATATGCGAGCTAGTAGGTCTCTATATACTACATAAACTCAAGAATGCGCTCCCAAATCTAACAACAGGACTGTACCGCGACAAAGGTTTAACTGTCATAAAAAAAAACAAAAGTAATGTTGATGTGGAGAAAATTAAAAAATCTTTGCACAGCATATCAAAAGACATGGGAATAAAGTTAGATATCGAAAATCCTTCACGTAAAACTAACTATCTAGACCTAAGCTTCAATTTATACAACCACACATTCCAACCGAATAGAAAAGAGAGCAGCAAAATCATATATATTAATTCAAAGTCCAACCACCCTCCGGCAATACTGAAGCAAATTCCAAAAATGATAGAAGAAAGACTTTCCAAAAACTTTAGCAATTAAAATCTATTCAATGAAATAAGTAAAGATTACAATAACGCAATAAAGTTAAGTGGCTACAATTACAAAATAAAGTTCATAGGTGAGGATGATGGAAAGAAACGGCCTAGAAAAAGAAAAAGAAATTAATATGGTTTAACCCGCCATACTGCAAATCCATAAAAATAAACATTGGCAAGAAATTTCTCCAAGTTATAAACAAATACTTCGGAGTAGACAGTAAATTCAAAAAATACTAGAATAAGAACGACATCAAATTCATTTATTGTTAATATTGTTAATATGATACACACTCACTGAGTTTAAACTTTAGGACTTCAACAAAAGTTTAAACTCTTACTTGGCAATCAATTGTAATGAGTTTACAGCTACCAGAAAGCTGTTAAAAATAAAAAATTCAAATATTAAATAGATTTACACTCGATTTATATACAAAGCTTTAAAGCTACATGTTGTAATTTTATAATATGACGTAAACAGTTTTAAAAAAATTGAATAGATCAGTAACTGATGTTCAGAAAATTCTTTTGTTAATCTAGTATTGAACAAAACATTATAATTTTTGATTCTCAAAATAGTCAACGTTTAAATGGATATTAGTGAAATAAAAACTTAAAAAAGTGATTCATTTATACTTTAAAAAAGTGTTTATTATGTTTTTTTATGTTTAACATTACTTTAATAATATCTTTAAATAATTTAATATCCTTTTAATATTAAAAATTAGTGGTTATTTATTTTATTTCCTATTCAATAATTAACAACTCTATCAAAAATAATTCGTTTTATTTACAAAAAAAAAACTTAAAAAACTCGAAATAAAGCTTTTTAGATAAATTTTCATTTGGAACTTATTTTTTTGATGCAGTAATGGAGTTATCAAACATTTTGTTATAAAGCAAATTAAGCGTACAAATTTAATTAAGAATAATAACAGAGTAAAAAAACAGATTTTTAAAGCAAATGTTTTTTTTTCTATTCTCGATAATAATTTAGATAACTTACCATCGATTGCTAGCAAGCTTAATATTACTTAGTAAAACAAACAATTAAAAACAAATATTTTCCTGTTCTATTAATCTTTTTTTTTATGTTGTGTATTGTTGTTTTTTGTTATACATAAGTTTAAGGAAAATAAAAGCTACTAGAAAGCTGTTTTAGTTTTGTAAATAATTTTCAATTACTGAATGCTCACCTACATAAACAAACACCTTTATTTATAAAAAACACACTGAAGCCTTATCTTGTATTTTATAAAATGAATTTAGCAGTAGAGAGATGTCAAGTTAGTATATATTGATAACAGCTGTTAACGAAAGAACGAGTAATTAATTTTACCCAGGTTGTTAACAAGTAGTGTACCGGACTTACTATCCGGGTCTGGCCGGATATTGCTATTTTTGTCTGATTCCCGGATCCGGCCAGATTCTAATTTGAAAAAAAGTCCGGACCCGAATCTAGTTAGTAAAAAAGAGAATACTGATAAGTATTTTTTCAAAAACAAACCCTCTGTAAATTAATAAGAATCATTTTCGTCAGTTGAAAATAAACACCTACCGTGATTGGCTCATTTGTACACGTGACTGATTTACATTTGTTTACATCTAAACTATGAAATAAACATTTCAGAAATGCAACTCTTTACATATGTTGTAAAATTAATAGATTAAATTTAAACAAAACTGGCACAAATTTTTAAAGCTAGTAGAATCGAGGAGAGTTTTGTTTCCAGTTTGTATATTATTGTTTGCTGTAGTCGTACTTCTAGAACAATATTGATAAAAATGCTAGTGAATTCAAATTCTAAATTTGCATCAATAAAAATGGAAAATAAACCAATTTGTTTTATAAAATAATAGCTGCTAAAATGTTGTTTATTATTACTGAACAAGCTTGGAGAACAGCTTTAAGTAATAAAACTTAATTTGGTAAAATATTCAAACTTCATATTATAGTTGTGTGTTGTTACGTTAGTAAGTGAGAGGTGTAAATGTTATAATTACTAGTAACTTTGGTGAGAAAAAACACATTTTTTGTTAGAGTTTCTGTAAAAAGGCTTTACAATTAGAAGTGGGCACGGACGTATGCTTGAGGATAAAAATAATGTTTTAAAACATTTGCTTTAAAATATGTCTGCCGACTTTTAAATACTAATAAAGTAAAATACATTTTTAAGAATATTGTATAAATAACTTTAAAATAAATTTAAAAATGACTTATAAAATATTTTAAATAGTTTACTACAGCTACTAGGAAGCTACTGAAAACTAGAATTAACAGAAAAGGAATACATTCTTTAAATCAAACTCGATTTTAATATATTTTTTGAAGTAACATGCTGTGTTATAATGTGACGTGGGTATTTGAGAGATATAAATTCTATATAGATTAGTAACTTCTTGTGAGAAAATACTTTTATTTTTTGTTAGTTTTCCTTTAAAAATTTTGTTAATTTTTATTAAATTAATAAACAAGTACAGACGTCAACTTGTCTAGACAATAAATATTATAATTTTTTATTAAATAAAACAACAATAAATTTTAAAAGCTAAATAGTGCCTAACATATCTTTAAAAATTAAATTATGTATACTTCTAGAATCTTCACTGAGTTTTATTGGGTTAAGTATTAACTTGTTAGTATATTAAAAAATCGGAAATGCTTTAAGATAAATAATATCTTAAATTTTTTTCTTTTCTTTGAAATTTCGTGGTTTTTATAATATTTGTTTTAACTTTACATAAGTACGTAATTTCTACCTTATTTAACTAATCTATCAAAACCTATTTTATTTTTAAATTTAAGATATAAAAAAAAAAATTAAATCTTAAAGTTAACAGCTATGCTTATTTTGTAGCAAATTAAGCTTGAAATGTTAACTAAAAGTTTTGTCATTTTAAGAATGCTGTTAATATAAGCATAATAACTGGTGGTTTATAGTTTGTATACTATTGTAATTGTATATGCTTTTAAGTATTCACAACAATTGTTTGTTGCTAACGAACTTTAAAGGACCTAGTAAATCAGAATAACCGAACAAACAACTTAATAGTTTTATTTTATAAAGCTTTGTATTTTATAATACAACTAGTTAAGTTTAAAGCTTAAAAGTAAAATAAATGTTTTTTAACCTAAATTAGTTGTTTTATACAAGAAATGTAATTTATTAATACAAATAATAAAGTCTGATTTATAAATGTTCAGTTTTGTAAATTACAATGTTTTATGTTTAAAATTATACGAATATGTAAACTAGTATATTTATGAAAGTTTATTGATTATTATTTTAAAAAAATATATTAAGTTTGTGCTAAAAAAACTAACTTTCCTAATATCTTTTTTTAAACCTAAAGAAAATGTTAAATTTAATACGTAAATTTAAACTAATTCATCAAATGGATTGACTTTAACAGTTTAATTGTAAGATGTAAGATTTTGTTTGTCTTAGACCTCTACTATATACATACTTTCAGTAATTCACTATCTAACTAGATACAATTTTAAAGTATTCATAAAGTATTTCAGCTCTAACAAAGCTGCTTCAAATTACAATTCACTGTCTGGTCAGTTTAATAATCTTTGTTTATATCGCTGGTTGCAGCTACTAGTTGTGAGATAACGTTTTGACGTATTCATGTGAAAAATCGATTTGTCTTAGTTATAAATGTTTATTTAATTTTAAAAACCTATATTTATGTATTATTTACAGTATCCTGCCACCTAGGTACGTCCTGCTAGGTACCAATAGCCAGTATGGTACGCGCGTATTAGCCGATAAATATTGTGTTAAATAAAGCTTTTATTTTCCTTAAATTCGATCAAAAACAACCTTTAATTAGTAACACAAAAGTGCTTTTAACAATAATTTGTATAGTTGAAAATAAAAACTAAAGTGATTAGAAAATAAGTTATGAACTTACAAACTGTATATCCAACCCAATTCTAAAACAAACGTGTTAGGATTACTTTATTTCAAGAATTTCAGTACAGCACAGTTTGAATATACATACTTTATGATTATAACATAGGAATAAAAAGTGGTTTAACAGTCATTTAAAATTTGGATAACTGAAAACAATGAACAATGCAAATAATATAAACATTACAAACAATTGTAACATAAATAGTAAATAAAAGTATAAAATATATTAATTGACATATTAAAACAACTTTGCAATTGAATTTACATACGAAATGATTGAAACAAAAATTTAAAAGATTTATGATATTGATTTTTAACTTTTAATAAATAAATGTTTCTAGCTTTAAAGTAGTAACCTACCGGATCCAAAAATTTTGGTTTAAGCCGAATCTATATCTTATTTTAAATTATTATTCTGCCGCATCCGAATCTCAATTTTGAAATTTGAATCCGACCTAATCCGAGTCCGAATCTGAATATTTTAATAGCTGGAATCCGAAAGAGTTTATGTACTTGTTATGTAAATACAGTATAAGTTAGTTACGTATTATACTGTAATTTTCGTAAATAAGTTGAACAATGTTTTTATCGTGTTAATAAATAATTACATTTTTATTTTAAAATAATTTATTTTAAAAGCTAACAAAAAACGAATGTCTTGCTGAAAAAAAAAGCTACATTCACAAGAACTTAATTAATAATAAGAATTTTATAATGGTGTTTTCAAAATGGTATGACAAAAAAACTTCTAAGACTATTACATGTGGTTATTTTTTATTGCATTATGATTTAAGATAACTAGTCTATAAAATTAAGTTTATTAACACTGTTTAAATCGTTTTTTGTCTTAAATTTTATTATTTTAAGCTAAAACTAATTGATAAAAAAACCAAAGGGAGTCATACAGCATGATGTATGTAAGCGAAAAATATTAACAGTAAGCCCAAAAGTAATTGACATCAAAACAATTTTTTTCAGTATATTAAATATTACATAATTGAAAATTTCCGTCCGTATTGAAAACTTTTAAATCTTATTAAAAGTTATATGTATAAAAAATATTCATTAAAATCTAGATGTTTGACAGAATGAATTAGTTTCAATTTAGATGTTCATATAATTTAACGTTTAAAATAAATGTCTGTTAGCAGAGCTTATTCTTTTACATTTAGCAAACTATTTGACTAATTGACAAGTTTACTGAAAATTTTGTTTTTAACATTTAAATTAATTTTAAAACCAGCAGTAAAAAATTAAACACCTCGGAATAAAAATAATTGTTAGAGTTCAAGATAACTGTTTGATGTACTAATCATTCCAAATTTGCTAAATTCAGAACTGTATTATAATGGCCCTTGCACAACGGAAAATATTATTTTGACCAAACTACAGCTGAAGTACAGCTGTTTTAAACTACCAATCAAGTGTAGGTATATAAAGATTTCATAGTCGGTTTATATGCAGCACATTGAAGCAACGTGTTGTGATTTTATAATGTGACGAAGGCAATTGACAAACTTCAAGTTTAAAATGATCAATAATATGTAGTTTGAAAATGTGTTTTAATTTTTCGATCAAACTATTACTTTATTACTTAAATAGGGTAACTTGTACAAACAAATGTTATTTTAAGAGTTCGCCAATCAACTAAAGAGTTATTTACACTTAAAAAGAAATATTAAACTATTTTTATTAATGACAACAATTTTAGATTCTATAATTAGATAATATAGTTAAATGGATAATTGATAATAAAATATTAATTATTATTTTTCTTAAATTAAATATTGGTACTACTTTATACAAAGTACGTAACATTTACCTAATTTATTTAGCAATTAATCAGTACTAACAAGTTTTATTTACAAAACAAATTTTTAATATTAGAAAGTAACTATTTGTTTTAATCAACTTTAAATAAAACTTATACTTACAAGCAGTTGTAAGATTACCACATATTATTGTTATGCAGCAAACTAAATACACAACTTTAATTACAAACATTAAGAGCTTAATCTTAAGTGCTTATAATATTTAATACTTGAAACATTAAAACTTAATACACGTCTAATTATTCGCAACAAATTTTAGTGTTTTTTTTTTGTATAGTTATACGGAGTTTTATCCTTATATGTTTATTAAGGTTTATATACCAAGTTTATATGAAAAGTATTTTAATTTTGTGGTACTAAACTTTTTTTAATTTAAATAAAGTATTCTTTAAATCAAAAAAATAAACTAATTTAGAAAAAACAAACAGCTTAACTTACTCTATGGCTTGAATAATTACAATTTAAGTGAAGAGGTATAAAATTTTGTTAGTCAAAGATTTCTATCATGAACATACTTTCAGTGAATACTTACTTCCAACTAGTATTCTTTTTATTTTTATCACTTATTATCAGTTCTAGCAAAGCTGTTTTAAATAAGTAACCATCGATCAAGGATAAATTTAAAATCACCCAGATTTTATATTGCTGGTTTCAAATAATGTTTGTATTTTATCAATGTGACGTAGTCGTTTAGTAAATATTGATAATTCTTAATATAAATAATAAAGCTAGCTTTTAAATTAGTTGTATTGAGAAGCAGTAGTTATACTTTTAAATTAAACATTATCAAACTGACAATATTTAAAAAGTTATTATAATCGAGGATAGTGTTGTTCAATGTGTTAATTATTTTAGGTTATTGGTCAAAGATTACATATAAAACAACTTAGAGTTATAACTTTAAGAAGGAACATATTTATATAGATATAATGAAAACATTTATTGAGTTAATTACGTTACATATTTTTTTCGGCCTGCTGAGCTCATACTTCTGTAGTGTTATGCTTGCTGTATATTAGTAGTTAGCATTAAATTTATTTTGATAGATTACAACTACTAGAAAGCCGTTTTAAATTATTTTATAAAAGTTATAAAAGAAACGTTATAAAAGAAAACCGTTTATTGAGCGCTATAGTAGTAATAATAAATAAGAACTTATTCTAAACATCGATGTTAAACGTTGTAAATTTAAAAAATGACGTCAGCAGTTGAGAAAAAGTTAATAAACATCAGTAACTTAGGTTTCCAAAAGGTTTAAAAAATTGTTTTTTCTGAACATAGTTTTTTAATGTAGAATTTTTTGTTCTATTTTTAGTATATATCACATTCAAGGGAAAAAGTTGTGTTGTAAAAAATTAAGCTTTTTTTTTATACATTTAGTCTACCACATTACGTGAGAACACAGGAATAACTTTAAAGGTATATTTTATTTTGTGAATTAAGAGTTGTAGTTAGTTTATAAAAATATTATATTATTATTAAAAATTTTCAGCTATGTAAAGAACAATGTTTTGTGTTTTCTTTGATAAACAACTGTATTTAAAGAGATTGTTAAATTAATACATTTTATCAAGGTTTGCTTGTTACTTTGAGAATTTAAAATTTGTGCTATTAAATCTGATTTTTAAAATATGGCATTCATTTAACTAATTAAATAAACATTAATTTTCAATAATTACACAACAATATCGTTTAACTTTAAGTGTTAAAGTAAAACTACATAACTCTTATTTTGTTTAAGTATTTATATTTGTTAAAGTAGATAAATTTAATACTTTGTTTACCCTAGACTTTTGTCATGAAAATACTTAGATGGAATTTTTTTGTGTAACTGATGCTGTTTTTTAGGTTATTTTACGTATATAGTATCTATATTATTGATTAAAGCTACTTATTGTGAGATTACAATGTTACGTAATCAATTGTAAAATATTCATTAGTCTGGATTGAAATTACAAAATTAATGATTATAATTTATTGTTACTTGTTATACTCAACTCAAAAACAAAAAAGTATTTTCACTACAATCAGTTTTTGTTTCTTTCTACTAATAAATAAATTTAAAACATTAGCTAAAATAATACTTTGATTTATAAATTTTTAATGTTTTTTTACTACTGATAGTTTTGTTGTTACTGTTTTACTATTATTGTTATTCATTCTCTTGATTATTTTTAGTATTTTTAATGATGTATTTTTTCTTAAAGGTAATTGAAAGTGTAATAACAATCCCATGTCCTTGGTAAGACATTAAATTTTCGTAGTCATGTTAGAGTCTAATATTAATAAAATGTTACAGCTACTATAAGCTGTTACAAATTGTAAGAGTACAAAGCACAAAAATTAATTCTCATTCAACACAGTTTATATATTACATGATAAAGCTACATGTTCAGGTTTCGTAATTTAACGTACACAACTAAGAGATAGTTTAGAAATAAAGCTGCAAGTAAATATCCATAGGTTTTCTAAACTTTACTATAATATAAGTTTAACAATTCATATAAAAAAGAAAATATTAATATACAAAAGTTATAAGTTATCTTTTTAAAGTAAAACTTAAGTAGCTTTCCTTCCAAATTATACTAGGATAAAGCAGTTTTATTATTTGTATAAACTTGTTATATTTCTAACTATTAAGAAAATAAATTCAATAGATTAATAGGTAAAAAGACTTTATATATCTCTTACACGCTTAATGTTTTCAAGTATTTATATTTACAGTTGTGAGATTAACTAGTTTAAAATGTAAGTAACAGGCTTAAAAGATTTTTTATCTGCTTATTTTGCAGTTGAACATGTACGTAGGTTAAAACTTCTGAAGTTGTATGAATTTTAGATAAGGTTGCGGATAATATTTTTTAGTATTTAAGACAGAATGATTTCTATCAATTACCTCTACAAACTATAGTTACCAATTGTTATGAAAAATTTTAACATTTTTAAATTTCAATTTGAACGTTTGGTTTTCTTAAAACTACTTTATAAACTTCAACAATACATGACAATAAAAATAATATTAGCAAATAAAATTAAAGGTATTTTTCTTGGTAAATTGCTTTAACTTTTCTTTTAACTCGATGTTATGATCACCAAGTTTGATGAAGTTATATTTTAATATAGACAAAATATAAGAAACATCATAGTATACAATAAGTTTATCAATTTTATAAAGTACTTCAAACTTTAAAGGTGTTTTAGCAGGTTAATTGACTAATCTATTTGAAAGTTATCAACAATAAATATGCAAAGTTATTAAATTCTGTAACAATTATTTCTTCAACTATATAAAATATTAAGATTAAAATTTTCAATCAAACTACTTTTGTCGCAAGTATACTTTTTAAAGTTGTTGTTTTTATTAGTTCTAAAGAGGTCTTATAATACTACTATGCAAAAACTTATTTATTTTTTATAGATTATAAAAGTAAAATAAATGCTATGCTTGAAAACATAATGGTTTTTTATTAAGATTAACTGAACTAGGAAAACTCAATAATTTTTAACCATTAACGTCATTTTGTAATAACACAAATAATAATAATAGTTATAATAGTAATAATAATAAAAATAAAAAGAAAAAAATATATAAAATAAAAATAAAAAGCTACTAATCGAGGGTAAGGGTTAGGGGTAACAGTGAAGGTAAAAGAAAATTAAAGATATGAAAAAATGAAAATAAAAACTAAACGAAAACAAAAAAAAAATTAAATATATAAACTCAAGAAAAAAACTTATTAACCTAGGCTAACTGTTAATGGTAACAGGGATGGTATAAAATAAAAAAAAAATATAAGATTACCAAAACGAAATTCATAAAAAAATAAAAATAAATTAATAAATAAAGAATTAAACCCGTCCAAAAACGTCTCTGTGCAAAAAGTGTCTTCGTGCAATTTCATCCCATTGTGCAAAAGTATTTTTCTACAAAAGTAGCTTTTGCAATTTTCTTAACTCTTGCAGTTTTGTCCCCTCGTGCGGTTTTGTAAGTCCGTGCAATTGTCACCTCGAGAAATTTATTTGCTCGTTCAAATTTGACAGCTACCTATAAAATATTGTTTTTGCAAAAATCAATTTAGTAAAATTCTATATAACAACATTAATACTTTTAAGATATCAGTATTTTGTGCAAAAGTATAGTTAAATTTAAGTCTAGTTTAAAAGTTTAATGTCTAGTTCTAGTTCATCATTACAATGTTTTCATTAAACAGTTAAAAAAAACTAAGAAAACAAGAGTAATTACCTAATAATTTAAAAACTATTCTTAGAAGTTATTCTAATCTACAAATGTTATTAAAGTGTTTTAAAACACTTAGTTTTGAGAAAAACTTAATCTTGTGACTAATTTACACATGTATTAAAGAGCTATGTTTATTATCTGATATTAAGTGTAAGTTAGAATATTTTTAACTGAACTAGTGATCTGCGTTTTTATAAACTGAGCTTCAAATTATTTAAGCTTCATTAAGACTTAAACAGCATGTAAAGGTTACAAGAAGTATAATTTTAACTTGAGAAAATGGTAAAATACCTTGATAAGATAAATAAAATGTGAAATACTCATGTACTTGTTGTTTTATTAATATAAAAACTGAGCAATCCTCCGGTTGAGTTGGCAAATATTAGCTGCATTCAATGCACAGAAGCATCAAACTTATTTCAACTAAATTTAAAAACTACAGCTTCTACCTGGCTGTTTAAAACTTTTATTTTGAAAAGATAGACTTGACTTATCTATACTCTTAATTCATACAAAATGTTTAAGGTACATGTTATGATTTAAAAAATATGTATATTACGATATCAAGTTTAATAATCTACAAATACTGATAAAGTGTACAAACTTTTTTTTTCTTATCAAACAGTGATAATAAGTTGGGCAGTATAAAAATTTTCAACAATTATGTTTAATTGAACCCAGATTACGCAAACAATTTGAAAATAAATTTTCAAGTTTACAACTAAATTGCTTTTTTTGGAAAAAACAGTTTTTTGTCCTGGATTCAAATAATAAAATTATCTGTTCTTTGCTAGATTTAATTGCGTGTAGTTGTTATTTTTTGTATGAAAATTAGCTTGAGTAGTCAGCTAGTTTCACTCAGCTAACAAAACTACGACTAAAAACATTTATCCTAAAATATTATGCCATAAAACTGTAATAATGTATACAAACGAAAAAATAAAATAAAAGTAAAAGTAATTGTTAATAATGACTTAATTTAACTAAAACTTATTTATGTAGTGAAGATAATTAATATTGAAGAGCTAAAAAAAAACAAGCATTTTTTTTCAAAACTGAAACAAACATTATTGGAATTTATATCATTTACACCTTAGAGTTTTTATTTAAGAATCATGTTTTTTAGAAAGCTAAGTTGTCAAGATTTAAGTTGATAAACATAATAAAAAGTTATTTTTATGACTAAAGTAATCCGAGTTATGCTACTTACTTCACGGTCCAAAAACAGCTGTAAATTGCTTTAAATTTGTATTGCTTAGAAATAGATTTTATTTTACAGCTAATAGAAAGCTGTTTGAAAATCACTATTTGCTGTTAACATTTTGTTAAATAACTCCAAAATTTATTTAAACGAAATGTTGACGCCACATGTTGTGATTTTATGTAATGAGGTAAATATTTGAAATAAAAACTTTGATAATAACTTTTGACGAGTGAAACTAATAAAATTCTCTTTTAAATAATGTTTTTAGTTAGTAATTTTATTTTAAATTTAGTAGTTGCTAATAGAAATAGTATGTTAATAAAATTGCTTATTAAACAAATAAAAAAGTTTAAAAACATGATTATCTCAAAATATTTAAATAATGCTTTAATTAATCACTAACGTTTGATTTAACTGATACATTTATATTTTTGCAGTAAATAAAGCTCTCAAATTAAGTAAGACTAGTTTAAGATTTGCTGTTTAAAGCATTGCATTTTTTAACATAAAGACATTTTTTCTAAATCAATCAGTCTTTGCTTTTAACAAAATTTGTTAACAGTACCAATTAATTCATCAATATTCAAAAGCAGCTAAAAGTTAAATTTACACAGAACATATTAAAAAAAGAAATATAGTTATAACTAATTTCCTACAGTACTAAATTTTCTATTCATTATAGATTTTCCTAAATATTTTAGAATTTTGATAACACATTTTTATTAAGATTAATAATTGTAGAATTGAAATTTAATTAACTTTGAATTTTAAAACTAAAATCTAAACAGTTTCTAAAAATCAAAGTTCAAAAAGGAATCCCTTCTGGGGCAGTCAGCATGATACTTAATCACTGCAACTAATATGCAGTTTAAAATTAAAAGTAAAGGACGTTTGTTAAAAAAGATTACATCTAGTTTTTAAACAACAAGCTGAAGCTATATTTTGTGGGTTTATGAATTTACGTAGTTTATTGTAAAGCTTATATGATAGGTTATATAATGTTTACAAAGAAATCTATATTTTTTTACGTTACCATTAAATTATTTATATTTTTTAGATACAGAAACCAATGTTTTTTTTTAACCTTCTGTCCGATAATAAAAAGTCGCTATTTATAAAAAAAGAAGTAAATTTGTTGTTACATAAATTTTACTACTGTTTATAAACTTAAACAGAATTTCTTAACGTTTTTTAATGGGTTATTAATAAAATGTAAACATACTTAATATTAATCATAATATTTTCTTAAGTGAAGTATATTCAAAATAGTTCTGTTAAGAATTTTTATTTAATATACAGTATTATGTATGCTATGATAATTTTTTTTAAATGTACAAATTAACATCAATACAGTTCTATAAAAGTCAAGTTGATAAAACTGATTAGACTAAATGATTGTATCATATATCTTTATACTGTTAATAAGTTTAGATTAATAACAAAATAAGTTTTAACATTTAAAAAAGAGTAAATTATTCAACTTTAACTACTAATTGAACTTTTTATTATCAAGTTTTTCGAAAAAATATACATAACTGTGAATAAAAAAAATACAAGTTTAAAAATTTATTGATAGATTAAGATATAGATATTTAGTGCAAATGTGTTGTTAAATAAAATGATAATTGTAAAAGTTTTTTATAGATATGATTGTACCTAAACAGAGTTTTTTCAGAAAGAATAAATTAGTTCTAAAATATCGAATATATTTTATTAAAAGTTAATTACACTACCTTTTTATTTTTACTCTTACACATATATATATATAATGCTATATTTACAAGTTAGAAATAGCATTACTACTTTAATTGCATTTATAGTGTATAAAAACAAGAGATATTTAAAAAAAATACATTCAAAATAGATTAAATAAATGTAAGTGTTAAGTTTAAAACAAAATAAATGTAAATTTCATAACACTTGGCTTCAAAATATTGTATAAAATATAATAACATTTTGTAAAAATAGTTATGTTTAAAAATTTAAACATACCTAACAGAATTGCAAATTTTAAGAAACTTATTTGGAATTTTATGCGAATTTAGTTCCATATTTTAAAGAAGTTATCAAAAACAACCCTCGTTCAATTTCAAATTTATTAAAATTCTTGACTGATCAAAGTAATTTTATTTTTAAGGGTTAAGCTAAAAAAAGTTAGTCACTTTAAGCTTAAATTAACCCTAAAGCTTAACAAAAAATGGTTATGTATGTTATTTTAAATATTACATCCTTCTACATCACAATCAAAGTGAAGTTTTAAACTTTTTACTTAATTGTTTAGTTAATTTTTTATGAGAAAAAATCTTAACTAAGTAAGAAATTTATAATTTTTTTAAGTTTCAAACTTACTAATATGCATATGATTTAACATCGTAGATTAGTTTTGTAATATTTTGTGTAATAGATGTTTTATATTGAAGAATTTTGTTTGTAATAAGTTGTTTGTTCACCTATCAGCTCCAACTTATGAACATTAAAAATATTAATTCTCTATATGCTTTATTTAAATCTTGACAAAAAATGAAAACACTTCCTGTTTTGTTAATCATTTAAAATATTATTTATTTTCCCTTTACAATCACAAAGTTATAGTTTTTATTTTATTTATCTTGTATTTCAATTTTATAACTAAATGATTATTGTATTTTAAACTTAGTGCTTTTTGTTTTAGTCTCGCTTTCTTGTTCCGTAGTGCTCATTTAACTTTTTATGATTTATTAGTTTTCGATTTAAAAAATTCTGATTTATTTTACTAATCTAAATTAATTGGTTCAAACAAGCACACGCATATCACAACATGCCTTTCTACCCTCTTCTACCTACAAGTATCCATTGTGTATGAGAACATTTTTACTTTAAGTTTCAAATTGTTTATACATCAAAAACTTCAAGTTGTTTAAATATATAAATTAACCAACGTCAGCGCTGTAAAGCTCAGTAATATATATTTCTTAAAAAGTAAACAGTATCAACATTATTCAGATCTTGATAATGCTACATCAATTGCTAGTATCTTTTAAAACAGAGGCAATTTTATCTTTATTTTAACATTTTCTTTTGCAAAGATGTTATCTAACTTGTATTTTTAAGTTTTTTCTTACTTCGCATAGTAAAAAATATGTTAACAGCAAGTTTAAAAAAAGTGTTGGTTTATTAAAATTCTCTCTCAGTTGTTTACGTAACATTATAAAACCACAACATGAAGCTTAAACGTACAGTATACAAATATCATATGATCTGCATTAATATTCATATTTAAATTGCTGCTTTTAAACAGCTATCTAGTAGCTGTAGAAACTTAATATTCTTTCACTTGATCTTGTTATTTTAAGTACAGACCAAAAATGCAAAATCAGAAAAACACAAAGCCTTTTGGAAACATTTTTTCCACTAAATAAAAATCTTGACTTAATCGCTCAATTAAGGTGGTGCTTAGTTTATAAAAAAACGTTTAAATAGGTAATTTGTCAAATTTTAATGGATATTAATTTTTATCTTCTCCAAAGTTTTAAAGTAAAAAGTCATACACATGTTTGTATTTTATTTAATGCCACATTCATACACAACACAAACAAAATTTCAAAGTTAAACTTAAAATTTCAGGTATTAATGTTAATCACCTTATTTATAAGTAACTGACTTGATTGTGTAGAAATTATTTGTCTAGCTTTGTGTCCAAGTGTGTAGATTAAAATGAATCACTTTGTATTATTAGTAGTAAATACAGTATTAGATTAATTATAAATACTAGTATATCAAAGTTGATAGTAACAAGAGTTGATGAAATGTTTGTATTAACTGTCTGTATACAAAAACAACTGTACATCCATTTAAACTTATGATAACTACTTTTATATACAAGTATTGTAACGTCTTTGCATGATAATAAACTAATAAATCTTTCGAAAAGATATTCTAAACTTATATTTATTTAAACTTTAAAATTATTAATACTTTTTACACTTTAATAAATAAATTTTACATAGCTTCACAGCATTGTATGAATATGTAAAGTAAATCATAGGTTTTAGGCACTTTAAAAAATATTTTTAAAATTTTGTACTAGATATTGTGAAAAACATTAAGGAAGTCTAAAGGGTCTAGAGCCGTAAAAGCGGGGGTCACAAGACTCTAACTTAAATTTATACAAGATATTCTGGAGTTGATGATAAATAGCAAAAAACAAGAGTTTTAGACGTTTTTACAGATATATTTTTACATTTATACTATATATAGTGGAAAACAATTAGAAAGTCTAGGGGGTAAAGAGCTGTAAAATAGGGAGTCACCAGACTGTAACTTAAGCTTTAACTAAAAGTTCTAATGTTGGTGATCAAGAAAAAAAAAATACTGGTTTTAGGTGTTTCTAGTGGTATATTTAAAATCTATACTAGATATTGTGAAAAACTATTAGAAAGTCTACGTGTTAAGAGCCCTTAAAGGAGGAATAACAAGACTGTATCTTAAACTTAAACAAGATGTTCCAAAGTAAATACTAAAGAGCAAAACAAAATGTCTAGGCGGTTTAAATGGCGTTTTGTGATTCATTTGGTCGTATGAAACTTAATTCTGATTTAAAACTAGTCGAACCAGAAATGTAAGTTGTTTAACTGTATTGCTAAAAAATAATAATGCAATCTCTAAAAAAATTTCTTCATTAACCATTCTTTGATAACTTTTGTGCATTTAAAAATTGGCCTGGACATTACGTTAAAAGATAATCGTGCGTGTATCATCGATAATCGAAAGCTTTTTTGTGCACCGGGGCCTTTGATCAAATTTTTGAGCATCTTTTTTTTGTCGTTTTATAGACTTTTGTAGTTTGTAATTGCATGTTTAAAGTGTATTTTATATGCATTTTTAGAAATTTTTTGTTATTTTATTTTACTTTGTAACATAAATTTTAAGATACCTCAAATGACAAACTTAACCAATACTAAATAATGATACTATGAATACTACGGTCTACTATATATATAACTAGGCATGACAATAAATAAACATTTTATATTAAAGAAAAATTTAAAAGTTTAATTCAATATATAAATAATATCATACTTTGGAAACTACTTTAAATGTAGTCAAAAGTTTATACACGAATCAATCTAACAGGAAAATACTTTAAGATTGTATAAAACAAAATAAGATTTAACTACTTAGAATGTAAATAAGAAATACTAATAAAGTAACATCACTAAAACATACTTTATAAAACACAAGAAATTTATATAAATGTCTATTCTTAATTATCACGTATACTGCAGCAGGTTGTGGCTGGAATCCCCCAAAGCTTTATGTGGCTGGTTTACATACTAACGCTCTAAACTTTTTGAAACCTTACATCAGTAATTACTTGTGTGATTTTTATTTTCTCCGTTTGTTACTCTGTATTAAACTTACACTAGTATGAAACTTGACCTTTCTCTTAATCGCTTGAAAAAACAATTATTTTAAACCAAAATTGTCTATTAAATCTAAACAGTAATCAAGTGCAACTTGATATCCTGTTATAACTTTAATATTGTAAACAATGAACTTTTTTTCAATATTTAAAAAGTGTTTGTTGCACAACGAGTATTAAAATACGTTGTATAACTGCTGATTACTTAATCTTTCAAAAAGATTTGTGAAATAAGTGTATACAACACCGTAAAATTATCAATTAGTTTACACTAGAATAATAATCTGATGATATTTCCAAGCAAGAACTTTGTTGTAAATCAATTTGTCATGTTAAAATTAGTTTATTAACTTAAAAACTTAATCCATAATAGTTAATGATAAAAACAGGTTAGTTTTAATAACATAACGTAGTTAAACTTAACTATTAAACTAAAATAAGTAAAAGATAAACACTAAAAATTGTTTTAAGTTAAATTTAATTATAAAAAGTTATTGACAAAAACGTATGTTTTACTTCATTAGGTAATAGAGATAAAAATAATAGTTTATATTATTTAATTAAACATTTTAAATGTACTAGTTATTTTTTCGTTAAACAAACTGTAAAAACTTTTCTACTATGCTAAAAATAATTACTTTTTTATTTAAAGTTAAATAAGTAAAATATTAAGTTTTATGTTTCATAAGGTAAAATTGTAGACAACTTTATTACAAATACAGATCATTTTTTAAATTATGAAAAAAAAATTTTATTCTAGTTTGCATCCCATGGCTAGTTAAAATATTTTTTAGAAAGACTAGATGTATAATTGTTGTTAGAAAATTTACGACTTTTAAAAATTTCCGAAGAGTTCTCAAAAAGAACGAAACCATAAAACATATATGTTAGTCATAACTTTAAATTTAAGAAATAACTGTTCGTTTGCTGGTTAATACAAGTGACGTCAGCATAAGTTTTTTTTATAACTGACGCAAAAGATTTTATTTTTAAATTTGACGCAAAATTTATTATTTTTTAAATATACGCAAAAGTTTTAATAACAGATATTTGTATTGTAACTTGTAAATTTCTTAAAAACTAGGTTGTTTAACTAATTTAGCTTTTGTTTATAGTATTGTTTTAGTTTGAATAACTATTATATAGCTTAAATGCCTAAAAATAAAGACCTAATAAAGTCAAAATGTTGAAAGTCAAAACAGTGGTGAAATAACAACGTGATTGAAACAAAAATCATTAATCTTTGTATATTTTCAAGTATCTATACTTTGTAATACTCTTTAAAATTTTAGAAATTTATAAATATTCTAAATAAGCATTTTTAAAATTTGTTTAAATTTTTTCATACTTTATCATTAAAACTAAACAAAATGCACTTCAAATATGATCGTTAATTTTTAAGGTTTGAGTTATATTGTTCTTAGAACTAAACATTGTTTTATTAATTAACCAAAAACCAAAGATACCAAAAGATAACAAAATAAAAGATTTGAAATGGGAGATAAAAGTTTAAAAAAAAATTTCTACGGCTTCATTAAAAATTCTTAAGTTAAATTTCACATTTGACTTAACACGTCTATTTACAAGAGATTTAAACCGATAACCTTGATTTCATAGGCGACTATCAGAATTTATTTTGATAGATATTAAGTAAGAAAAATTTGTATTGAAAAACAGCTTGAAAATCAAGAGCTACGCTTAAAACAGTAACGGATTTTTACTTGATAGAAATCAAATTATGCAACAAGCTCTAGTTCAGTAAAATCAAAATACTATTAAGGGATTAAAACTTAAAACAAGGCAACTTAAAAATATAAATAAAGAAATTAAAAGTTCCAAAAAGAGTTAAAGATATAAATTGACCAGTTACAACTAAAAAAAAAGCAATTGTTAAAAGGTCTTTTATCCTGTCATTTGATAAAATAAATAAACGTGAGTTTGTTTTTTTAGGACTAATTACTGTTAATAAACATTTGTTAGCGAAGCTTGTTTGTTCAGATTTCGCAGAATTTTTTAACTAGTTATACAAGCTTATTCAGAAATTTTATTAAAACTATTATAAGTAGGAATCATATTTTTGAACTAATAATTAACTAAACTAGCACCAGTTCAAAAGGTAATTAGAACTGATTTGATTATTTCAGAACTTGAAATAAATTCGAACTTGACATGAAAATGACATGACTTGAACTTGTAAATGTATGCCTGATGTAAAGCTGCAGTTTACAGAAATGTTAGCAGCAGTTAATTCTCTATAAGTAGATAACAGCTACTAGAAAGCTTTTTCAAATTCTGAAACACAAATAATCCCCAAATAATAAAACAACTCATATTATACTCTACTTGTTGTAGCTACATGTTGTGGTTTTATAATTTTACATCAACGAATGTAAGAAAGTTTTTATACAGAAGTAATTGCTCGTAAAATACATCATTTTAATGAGCTTACCAAAATTTCACTTCTATTAGTAATAATAATTTTAGGTTCAATGGCAACAAAACTTGCACCAATTTAACAAAGTATTAAAATCGAGAAGAGTGTTGTTTTTAACTTGTTTTAATTAAATTAATACTTCTAAAATGTATTAAGCGTCTATTAAAATGGACAAAAATAATTTTGTTTTAGTAAATAACAGCTGTTAAATGACTGTTTTAAATTACTGAATTAGATAGTAAAATGTGTTTTGTTTTAAACGTAAGTAGAAAATATATAGCTTAATTTATATACTAATTTTTTCTCTGATAAACTTAAAAAGAATAAAATATTATCGTTATAACTGAGATATTCTTAGAACATATTGCTTTTAATATATATCTATTAGCAGAGCTTGTTTTTTGAGATTTTGCTAACTTTCTTTGGTAGTTGACAAGTTTATTCAATATTTATATTTTAATGTTTTAAAGTTCGAGCTTAAATAACAATTATATGTATGAAAACGTACATCTAAATTTAGTTGTTTAATTAAAAACAATATTAAAAAAGGAATTCGCAATAAGGTAAGATTTTGAAAACTTGCTTCTGTAGTAAACAAATTTGTTTAGCAGTTTTATTGAAACATTACACGTATGAACTTAAGGATTTTGCGTTGAATCACACTCGGTTTTTATACAAAACGTTGAAACTCTATTTTGTGAATTCGATAAATGACGTAATAAGTAATCGAGAAGTGTAAACGTTATATAGATCGTTAAGTGTTGATGCAAAAAACGATAGTTTTTTAAGCTAACCAATTTTTAAAACTCGAGATATATTAAAACATAATTTTAAATACAATTAATATGTTTTCAAAAAATGACGTAGGCAACGGAAAACTAATATATATTGATCACAAACTATGTTAGATAAACTATGTCTTTTTTAAATACTCCTTTTGAACAGATTTTGTTTTTTTTTAATACATGTAACTATTAAATGTTATAATGATGGTTAAAGTGATGGTTAAAATATCATTAAATTTCTTAAATTATAACTACTATGTTCTCGTAAGATGATGGTTTCATTTCTAGAAATTCAAAAAATTAAATTTAAAACAAATTGCTTGAAATATTTCGTGGAGTTGTTGTATAGAATCTTGAATTAAGCAATTAAGATATACAGTGCCTCCATACTTATCCGGTCCTCACTTATCCGTTTCCTCGCCTACCCGCTCGGTTTTAGTAAAGAGGTAGATTTATTTAATTAGCTTAAATCAATGCTTTACTATAAATACATATCTAGTTTGATTTCAATAATATGTAAGCAGTGCATAGTAACTTTTTAATTAAAAAAAAATATTTGGTTTTATACTTTATATTTTTCGTGCAAAACTTATACAAGAATATTAAACCTCAGAAACGGTACTAAGAAAATATGTTCTTTTAATTAAAAGTTTACTATTAAAAGATTTAATTTAATTACAGCTACTAGAAAGCTGTTTCAAATTTCAAATCGCATGAGTACTATTCGGAGATATATTCACACTTTATTTATACAATATCCTAAATCAAAATTTTGTCGTTTTTTAAAGTCACGTAGGCAATTGAGAAATATAAAACTTAAAAAAATTATCAACTGCTAGTGAGAAAATACTACTTTAAAAAAAATATTGCTTTAAAAAGGCAGTCAGCAGTAACTATATTTGAGTAGACTTAAAGCTTAAACAAATGTCTGTTAAAAAATATTGTTTGTTTAAATTTCGCAAAGTTCTTTCGGAAGATAAAAATTTCATTCAATATTTTTTTAAAAAATTTAACAGTTTTACCGAACCAGCAGTAATAAGATTTCAAAATTAATTATTAACCAAGTTCTCACCAGTTTAGAAAACTAATGAAATCAAAGAAAGTTCGTTTAGTGAGTCGCAAGATTAACTATTGTTGCAAAAACTAAAACCATTAATCGTGCTACTTTTTTTTAATGTGTTAATATTTTTATACGGAAAATCTTACATTAATTGTATAGATTAACTCTAACACTTTTCAAAAAGTTTCTAAGTTATAAAAATCTTTATAAATACAAACATGAGGAATAAAATGTCAAACACAAGTTAATTCTCAATGTATCTAAAAAGCTATTGAATTAAATATATCGTATATTTTCAACTCTAACACTTGTCAAAAAGTTTCTAAGTTATCGAAGTCTTTAAGAATACAAACATGAGGAATAAACTGTCAAACAGAAGTTAAATTTCAGCGTATATAGACCTAATTGTTGTGTTTCTATAAAGTAGCGCAAACAAGTAAGATACGGTAAGATTATATAAACGTAAACTATGCTAAGAAAAAAAATCTCTTTTTTCTTGTACATTTAAGATATATTTTAGTATTTGAAGAACTAATAAGTAATATACCTTGATACAAATAATATTTTTTTGTCAAAAAAATATTGCTTGCTGCAAATGTGTGAATTTGATATATGTTAAAAAAACTATGAAAAATGTTAATATAACCAATACGTTATAATTATTAAGAATTTTTAATTAGTGTATATTATTTATACAATAACTTTGTTAACAAAAAATGTTATTCTTTTTTGAAATTTGGGTAGAAAAAATAGGAATTTGCTTAAGTTACTGCGTGTAGTTTTTGTGTTTTCTAAAACAATTTAAGATAAGTATTCTTCGAATTAAACTTATCAATTAAAACCTTATCAAAAAAAGTTATTGTTTAATCTATTTTACCATTATTTGAAAGTAAGATATTAAAATGATTTTCAAACCAATTTGAACCATAATATTCGCGTGTTTTGCTCAGGTCGCACTTCTTGGCTACATTCTGGGCAGTAAATTGAATGTTAACATTGATTAAAATCAAAGCCACTAGAAAATTGTTTACAATTAGGAATAACCTAAATTTTTGATGGCCGTTTCAAAAGATATAAAGCTGTATGTATCTTCAACAAGTGTGAGTACAAAATAAAGCTGTTTGAATTATTGAAAAGCATTGTGTGACAACAGGTAAGAAAAATACTTTAAATATAAACTTCACATCAAAGCTACATATTGTGTCGTTGTAGAGGTAAGCAGTTAAAAGAAAAACCTAATAGATCTGTAACTTCTGCAAAAATTGTTTTTTTTTTAGTTTATCGTTAATATTACATAGTGTACTTTGAAAAATTTACTATTGTCAAACTTTGCATGGGAAGTTGGTTGTGAGCAAAAAAAGTCAGTGTACGTAAACTGTTAAAAAAAGATTAGTGTGTTTCAGTAAAAAAAAAACAGTTTTTTTTTTTGAATTTTTAATAGTAAAACAAACCTGAGATTGATTTATTTTTGCGTGTAGTTACTGTTTTTTCCCCTATATATTACGTTTGTTGTTACATTTTATATAACGAATCAAGATAACATATAAAATATAAGTCTGCCTATATAATTTAAATCAGTTTTCGAACCGAATTTGAACCATAGGTATGTATATAATTAAATGTGTACTGTAAATAAATAAACTGAATGAACATTATGTTATGAACACCACATAAAGTTGTTTAACATATTAAATATAAAATAAAATTATATGTCCACTTATCATACCCCATTATGTAAATATTGCATATAATATCCTTATTATAGTTTATTTGTTTGAAAAAAATCACTAACAATAAAATGAGGTTTTCTTAGAACTTTTTACTTTTAATTAACTTCTGTAAGAAGAGTTGTACGATCAGATTTTGCAGAGTTATTGGATAGTTGACAAGTTTGTTCAAAACTAGTACTTAAATCTTTTAAATATAATCATCTTAGCAGTAAATATATTTTTAATTTAAATATTATCCAAACTAAAAAAATATTAGTATCGATGAGAGTTTTGTTTAATGTCATGAGTATTAAAAGTTATCTTGAAACAATTTTTGTTTATAAGTTTAATACAGAATTTAACAACAAGAATATAACAGCAGCTAAAAATCTGTTTGAAACTAAGAAAAAACTAACAATCGTCAAAAATTTTGACTCACACATATTTTATACTCACTTATAAAATTAACATGTTGTTATTCTAATAAGTGACGTAGGCCCCTAAGAAATAATTGAAAAAAGTATTTGAATATAGTCGAGAAAACAAATGTTATCAGTTGATTAATATAATTATTTTTGATAATTTTAAATATAAATTACAAAACCTTATATAGAATAGTGTTGGTGAACAAATGAATTAAATTCAAATTATCAAAATTAAAACAAGTATGCGTTTGATAAACAAAGATTGTTTTATTTTAAGAAATTTAAATAATAAAATAAATGAGAATTAAGTTATTGTGTGTAGTTAACAACTATTAAGATTTTATTTAAGAATTAATTAGTAAAACCATTAAGTACCACAGTTATTCTACTGTACAATTTTGAAAGTAAAAAAGTCAATTAAGTGTTCATATGATCGTAAAAAGTTAGTCAGAATTTTAACTACTACAAAAAGTTATTAAACTAATAAAAAATTCAAACTTATTATAATAAATAATTTAATTTTTGTGACTTATAATAGCTTAAGAGATTGTTACTGTAATCTGTAGTATTTTCAAGCTTTTGCTAAAACAATAACTGTCTTTTTTTTTTCAGCATTGTAATTATACAACAAATAGCAATATAATAATTATTAAATTTTTCTAAATTTTCAACTACTGATTTTTAGTTACTTTTCTAACTTATACACATTAGAAAATAATAATACTAGTCTTTAAATTTTTTTTGTCGCTAAAACAGTTAATTCAATTTTTATTATAATAAGAAAAAACACAGCTAATTATAAAACATACAATATAAATTAACTATCTAGTTTTAACTTGCAAAAAAACAACGTTATTAGATAATATATTTTGACTAACTATTTATTTTTCTGTTTTAATATATTTTATTGTTTGACTAACGAATTTTATTTTTCTGAAAATGATTTCAAAATTTTTGTAATAGTCAACTTTTACAAAACAAAAATTTATAAAAATAATAAAAAGAATTAGTTTTAAGGGTAGATTCATCAAAATTTGTCTAATACTTTTTTTTTCCGTTTCTATTGAAAAGATGTATTTTTTTAAACAAGGATGATCAATAATTAACTCTATGACCTTTTTATATTTCCATAAGTTTTCAATATTATGAGGTAATGCAATTTTGTCAGTTCGTGCAATTTTGTACGCTCATGCAAATTAGACAGCTATCCTATTTTTAGCATTAGAATTGATAATTTCAAAACGAAACCCATGAGTTTGTACCCATAAACAAAAAGAATAGGGAGTTAGTAAAACTAAAAAGTCAAAATTGAACTGACAAAGTTTAGTACAAAAAGTTCAAATTGAACTGATAAAATTATTGTCCAAAAAGTCAAAGTAGGTCTGACAAAATTTTGTACAAAATGATAAAATAAATACTAACAAGGTTAAGTGTAAATAAGTTTAAAAAGTGGTGACTAATTTTATTTGAAAGTGAGTGATATTTAGTTTATTTAAGGCTCTTAAATCGTAAAAGTACAACAGAAAAAGAAAATATTTATTAATCACTATGACAGCAAAGACCAGTAACATGCTGTAAATTTTTGGAGTTTGTATTATAGGGTTTAGCATAGCCATGACATTAGAGTGATATTTTGTATTTTTGTTATTTACCTGTTTTTCAATACTGCAATCTTTATAGTAGAATGTGACACATGTTTAGTATTGTTTTAGAAGTTAAAGCAAATTATTGATGCTAGTAAAATAAATTATTTTTTTTTTGATTATTCAAAGTAGAAAATTTTTTAAACTAAATAACCATTTGTTAAAAATTGTTTGATTGTTTTATTTTCTAGGTTGCTTTAAATCTTGTATGAAAAATATGACCAGTTTTGAGACTAATTTAAATTTTGATATGTGTAACTTTTTTCTTGTTTATAAATGAAGGGTGTTGTTTAACAAAAAGGCAGATGAGAAGTAGAGTGACAACTCTTTTTCAACAGTGGAGAAGATGAAGTGTAACAGGATATCAAGTTGCACTTGATTACTGTTTAGTTTTGGTTGGAAATTTTGAGCTCAAAGTTCATTCAAGCGGTTAAGAGAAAGCTTGCAAGGTCAAGTTTTTTACTGATGCAAGTTTAATACAGTTGACAAAAGGTAAAAATAAAATGCAGAAATTACTGATGTAATGTTGCAAAAAGATAAAAACGCTGCTATATAAATCAGCCACAAAAAGCAGTTGGGAGATCCTAGCCACAGTTTGCTGCAGAAATGAAATTGTTCATGTTGAATAGACACTTATATTGTTTTCTTGTGTTATTTAAAGTATTTGTTTAACAATGTTACTTTTTATATTTATTTTTATTTAAATCCTAAATAGTTGAACCTTATTTATTTTATACATTTTTAAAGTATATTTTTTTTTAGATTGGTTCGTGTGTTAAGTTTTGAGTATATTTGAAGTAGTTTCTAAAGTAAGACATTAATTATATTTTTGTTAGTGTTCGTAAATAATCTTTAATACACTACCATTTATTATCATGCCTAATTTGATAAGGAGTAGTCTTTAAGTATTACTAGTATTATTATTTAGTATAGGTTATGTTAAATGTTAAAGGTTACTACATCCGTAAGTTAAATTGTATCAATTTAAATCGCAATCCATGTATATGCAATACGTTGAAGCAACTTGTTGTGATTTTATGATGCGACATAGGCAATTGACAAACTTTAAGTTTAAAATGACCTTTAACATGTAGTTAAGATAATTCTCTTAATTTTTTTCCCAAATTTTAGTTTTAAACTTGTATTCAGTACAGACATAAACTTGTACACACAATAGTTATTTTAACAATTAGCCTAACAATTAAGAAGTTTATTTACACTTTATTAGTCATATTAAATGAGTTTTATTACTGCGAACAATATTTGATTGTTATATTTAGATATTATAGTGAGATGTATAATTAGAAATAAAGTGTCATTTTAATGTTCATGAAAGCAAATGTTATCACTACTCCATACAAAATACGTAACATCTACTTATTTTACTTAACAATTCTATCGAAACTCACAAGATTTGTTTACGAAACAAATTATAAATACCAAAAACATAAACAAAAACATTTTTTAATAAATTTTTTATTAATATTTATTACTTTTTAGCAGTAGTGAAACTATCACATGTTTTAATATGAATCAAACTGACCATATAACTATAATTATAATCATATACCGCTGGTTACAACTAATGTTTGTAATTTTACGATGTTACGTAGTCATTTATGAAATGTTAATATTTCTCATTAAAATAGTAGAATTATTTGTTTAATCATAATTTTCGGCAGCAGTAATATTTATAAATTAAACACTAACCATACTAAAACCATTTAAAAAGTTATTAGAATCGAGTACAGTGTTTTTCAATGTGTTAATTACTGTAGGTTATTGGTAGAAGGCAACTAATAAATTTACCTGGAGTTATAATTTTTAACAGGAGCCGATTTATACAGGATATAAAAAGATTTATTAAGCTGAATACATAACAAATCTTTGTTGGCTTGCTGATCTATTACATATGTGTTTAAAACGGCTGTATTTTAGCAGTTAGTATTATATTTGTTTTAATAGAACACAGCTACTAGAAAGCCGTTTGAAATTGTTTGAAATCGAACTCCAGACTGTAAGAGTCATACATAAGATTATATTATACACATAAAAGCTACACCTTGCGGTTTTAACAAATCACGTAGGCAGTTGAGATAACGTTTAAATACATCAGTTACTCAGGTTTGCCAAAAGTTTTAAAAAATTGGTTTTTTCTGAACTTATTCCAGGGTTTCGAATAAACAAGATTTTAATTCTTCTTTTTGTATACATCAAATTCAATGTTAAGTTATTTTTTAGTACAAAATATAAGCTTTTTTTTTATTGAATTGCACACAAAACGTAAGCATACACGAACAACTTTAAACAATATTTGATTGTGTAAGTTAATAATTTGATTTTTTTTATAAAAATATTATATCATCATTTGAAAATCTCAGTTTTGTAAACAACAGTTTTTTTCTATTTCTTTGAATGTACACTTATATTTAAATAAGTTAATAAAGTACTAAATGTTATTCAAATTAATTGGTTTTTTGATTATTTAAAATTTATGCCACTAAACTTAATTTCAAGAATATGGCATTCATTTAAATATTAATTTTAATATTAATTTAAAATGATTAATTTACAATTCAATTATAATATGGTTTAACTTTAATTGTTACAATGTACAAATTTAATATTTTTAATACCCTAGACTTCTACCATGAATATACTTTAAGCGAATAATTCTATCTAAATGTAAAAGTACTGAAAAAAGTTACAGCTTTAAAAAAGCTGTTTAAAATTATAAACTGTTGTGGTTATGATTATAATATACTGAGTAATCCGGAATTTATATTGTTAATTGAAGCTACTTGTTGTGAGATTACAATATTACGTAATCAATTGAGAAATACCGGTTATCCAGTTAATTGTTATCCAGTTAATGGTTATTATTAACATTTGTTTGTTATACTCATTTGAAAACAAAATTTATTTTTACTTCAATTAGAATGTGTTTCTCTCTACATAAAATAATTTTAAAGTAATAACTAACATAATACTTACACTTGTAAATATATAATAATAATATAATTATATTAGTGTTTTTGTTATTATTTTTATTACTACTGTTATTTATCTAAATTATTATTAATGTTTTTACTGTTATTATTGCTATTTTTATTATCCATATTTTTATTTTTATTTAATTTATGTTTTGTTATTTATTTTTTGTCTAACAAATGCGTATTGTGAGTAATATATGATAAAATGGTAAACAAAAAGCTAAGTTTTAGGCTAATTAAATTAATTTTTCAAAGATAAAAAAACATCAGACTTATTAATACTCAGCAATGATATACGTTATCTTAGGTGTTTTAAACTAATATATAAAATAATATTTATAGTCATAAACCTCATCTTAAACAAAAATTGTTTGAATTAACATTTTTTTAAAAATAGTTGAATTAAAAATCAAACATACATTAACTGTTGTACATTCATTTTATAAAAAACTCAGAATTTAATTACCTATAAAGATACTTAGAAAGTTTAAATAAAAAACTATAAATTATGTTTCAAACAAAATTGTTTAAAAAATTTCTAAACTTACTTACTTTACATGAAAAGGTTTTAGATAACTAAAATAGTTTTGAAAATAGAAAGAATGTTATCTTTAGTAGTATTATTTCGTCATAATAATGAAAAAAATTATAGAATTTATAAAATCATCTAAAGTATTCTTACATGATGAAGGCTAAAATACTTGTATCATACAAAAATGTTAATATTTAATATTATAATGTATTGAATTTTCTTCTGTTCGAAACTGTCCGAATAAGTGAAGTCCGAATAAGTGAATAAGTACTGTAATACTAATTATAACATTTTAATCTAAACAGTAAATTAAATAATTAAGAAATACATAATTTTCATCCTATTAAGCCTGTGACTAAAAAAAAAACTAGTTAAACCCAAACTTAAAAAAAAATATGTTGTCTTCCAGAACTAAACTTAATAACTAATTACATTTTTAATTGTAATATATATTTTAAACAATGTTATCATCTTAGAACTTTTTATCACTTAAAGTTACATAAGTTAAATTTAACTTTAAATTAAACTTTTCTTAAAACATTTACCTCTTTAATACATTTTATTAGTTAAATATTGAGTTTTATAAAATTTAAAGTAAAGTCTTTTTATCTTTCTATATTGTTTATGGTCCTTTATAATACAGTAGGATCACTTAATTTGTTATGCCTATTTTATGTAAAGTAGCCTTGATTAAATATAATTAGGTTTATGTTCTTTCTAATTTTGGTCAATTTTGTAGGTGAAATGTATGTATCTACTTTACTAACGTAAGGAATTCTTAACTACGTGGTCTATTAAGTGAATAAGAATTCAGGATTAAAACCTAGATCGTACTAACAACTTAGAACCTTAATTTACTTGTACAAAAAAAAATATTTAAATCTTAAAATTAAGTCAAGCTTTTGAACTAATTAGAAAAAGTATACAAGTAGTATGGAAGCTATCCAGGTTTAATAAGTACACAATTCTAAGCTACATTAAATCAAAACAGAAGCTTAATACCTCATTAAATAAATATAGTTAAACCTACAGCTCAGATGCGACTTAAATAATGCGTCACACCGTTTATAAAATAGATAACAAAAACCGTTCGGAGTTTACGAACAATACGTTAAAGCTACATGTTATGATTTTAAAATGTGAATTAAGCAACTAAACTAACATTAAGTAAGTTAAGTTCAGCTAAAAGATAATTATTTAAAATTCACCTGCTGGAAAAGTATTAACAGGTTAATTTTACTTTTGATTTGTACAATATGTTGAAGCTACAGTTTTTTGGTTTGAAAAGTGACGTAAGCAATTGGGAGTTGTGTAACTTAAATATAGTAGTAGATGATGATTAGAATAAGATCTTTATTGTTAGTTTTCATTTCAAAAAAATTTAAAATCTGAATAGGGTACATATGTCGACTAATTTAAGCAAAAAAGTTAAACAACTAGTACAAAAGTAATAAACATCAAAATAATTTTTCCGATATATTAAATATCATATGATTGAACATGTCCATGTTGAAACTCGATAAGCTTAATGAAATGATATGTATTAAGAATATTTATCAAAAAATAGTTTTTGATAAAAATAAATTTGTAATGAGATGTTCGTATAACTTATTGCTTTTAATAATCTTCTATTAGCAATGATTGTTCGTTTACATTTTACAGACTTTTTTGGCTAGTTAACAAGTTTGTTCAATATATATATGGATTTAAGAAAAAAAAGTGTTTAAAAAACCAGCAACTAAAATTTCTGAACAAGTTGGCACAGATGTTGTTGTTAAAAAGTTTTACATGACATTTTCTATAGAATTAACTGTAATTAACATAAAATAAATGCTTACTGCTTTTATACAGTAGGTTTAAATGCACAAGAATTCAGCAAACCAACAGTATGTTGTAGTGTAGTTAACTAAACAAAATTTTTGTTTTTGATTCGTATAAATCGACTCTTTCTAAAAGTTATAACTCTGTGTTATTTTATTTATTATCTTCTACAAATAATCTACAATAATTAATACATTGAACAACAATCTCCTTAATTCTAATAACTTTTTAAACGGTTTGGTTTGGTTGCAAGTTTGGTTAAAGTTTAATTTAGAAACATAACTACTGCTTCTATATATAACCAATTAAATAATTAACTTAATTATTGATTATGTAAAACAAAAATTCCTTAAGTGACTACGTCACGTCGTAAAATAACAAAAATTAGTTACATCCAGTAATATATATTTTAAGTGGTATAAAAAATATCTCTTCTCATCTCATGTTCATAATTTGAAACAGCTTAGTTAGAGCTGATACTTTTGTAAAAGGCTAAAATAAGAGGATAAAATCGGAAAGTTGGTAACAAAATTTACTGAAAATATATTTTTTTAATATAAGTCTATGACAAACAAATTAATATACTTTTACACTTGGACTTAATAAATTCAAGCCATATAGTTAGTTAGCTGTAAGTCAATCATTCAAATTTGAATTTTTTTATTGATTTAACGATTTGCTTTATTTCGAAGCACATATTTAAAGTATTAAAAACATTCTATATAAGCCTTTATAAACATATTATTACTCCGTATAACTGTGCAAGAAAGAGAACACAAAAACTTGTAATTTATAAAACTGAAGGTTTTAAAATAATAATACACTATTTGTATAAATATTTTATGTTTAATTCGCCCAACAAAATATAATTTTAAAGTAGTAATTCAATTTGTTGAGTTTGAGCTTAACTAGATGTATCAAAAAACAAAACGCTCAAATAATCAGAATAAAATTGTTGTTTGTTGGGTAATTTCATTTTAATTAGTAGCATAAAAGTAAAATTTGCACGCAAATAGTAAAATTAAAGCAGTAAAATTTGACGCAAATAATTAGACGTTTATAAAATTCAAAGGTTTCAAAACTTAAAAAGAAAAATCACTTAATGTTTTTAATTACAGTAGTATACCTAATTTGCTTATAGACATGTTTCATAAACATGTGATAATTTCATTACTACTTAAAAGTAATAAAGTTTATTTAGAATTTAGATTTTGATATTTATTATTTCTTTCGCAAAAAAACCTGCTAATACTGATATAATTTCTAAATAAAATAAAATGTAATTACGTACTTTGTATAAAATAGTATTGATATTTTATTTAAGAAATATAAAATCAATACTTTATTTTCAAAATACGTTTAGTTATAATATCTTAATATAACAATCAAATTTTTTTTTCAGTAACAAAACTCAGAAATTTTTTATTTTTAAGTTTAATTAAACTACTTAGTAAATACGCAAAATTTCAAAATAACATTCTTGTGTACAAGTATCCGTCTGTAACCTATTTAAGTTATAAAGTGCTATTTTGATAAAGAAATTAATAAATATACATTTTTCAACTACATGTTACTGATCACTTTAAACTTGAAATTTCTTAATTGCCAACGTCATTTCATAAAATCACAACAAGTTGCTTCAACGTAATATATTTAAGTTATCTGAGATATTAGTTGATAGTTAACTCGTTAGTGATAGTTTAAAACAGCTATATATTAGCTGTAGTTTATTCAAAGATAACATTGTTGTCCGATGTACAAGCGCATTTTTAAGACAGTCCGAAAATAATAAAACTTACAATGATTAATACATTGAAAAGTAATCTTGGTAATTTAAAACATTACTATAGTTTTTGTCAATCTGTTTAGAAACTTTAACTGCTGGTTTTATAATTGTTTTTAATGTTTAATAACAAAAATGCTAAATAGACCTGTCTTTTAGCCAAAAAAGTCTGCGAAATTTAAACGAACCAGCGATGTTAATAGACATAAATTAAAAGCAATAAGTTCTATAAATATTTCAGTTTATTGGTTGTCATTAAAAAAAAAGCTGAAATTTGATAAATTTTCTTTATACATAAAATTTTTATTATGAATATTGAGTTTTCAATACGGACATATTTAATTTAGTGGTATTTAATTTATTGGAAAAATACATATTCTGAAAAAAAATATTTTGATTGTCATTATCTTTGTACTAATTATTTATATTTCATACTTATATACATATTTCTGATACAATTTGCTTCCTTTATTACTAAATATCAGCTTAAAAACTAAAAAAAAACTTATATAGTAACAGTAAACGATTTAACCATTGTGAATGAATTCAGTTGGTAGATTAGTTTTCTTATTTTTTAAATAAAGTAAAACACTTACTTGAGAATTTAAGAAAATACGAATTTGGTTGCAGTAAAAGTTCATATGATAAAAATTTTTTTTTACTAAAATTATACTAGCTGTAACTTTGATAGCTTGCTTTAAATTACTTTTTTAAATAAGCATGCTATAAAAGGCTAGACAGTTTTAGAACTTTCTGTTTATGAAATATAAATAAATGATAAACTAAAATATGTTTTCTCGGCAACAATTAAATGTATATATAGAATTTATCTAGACTGCTAAGTTCACCTTTTAAAACCACAACATGTAGCTTAAAAAACTGTAAATATATTGACTTAGTTTATTAGTTAGCCTGCTTTAGCTTTGCAAAGTTTCAAATAGCTTTTTAGTAGCTTTAATTTGTTCGTATGCATTTACTTATCCACAATTAAACAGTTTAAACGTAAATGTCAAGTTACTGTTACATTTACAAATTAAATGCAATTAATCTATAGTAAACCAGGAATAAAGACACACAATAATAAGTAAATCAGCAAAATAAGTTGTTGATTCCAGTTCATTTTATCACGATATTTATTTCGCAAAAAAAATCAATTAGTTGTAATTTTAATAAGTAGTTTTAAATCTTTATGAGGTTTAATGTTTAAATAACTTTACCTACTTAAAAATATTAAATAATCTGATGTATTTATTGAAAAATTTATATGAACTTATAAAGCGTTAGATAATTAAAGAATGAAATAACACGTTAATAAAAAGAAAGTACAAGAGATAAAACTTATTTGCATTAATGTTGAGAAATTGTTAAAAATAAACAGGTTGGATCTTAAGTATTTCATAAAAAGTTGTGTTATGTGTATATTATATTAACAAAGAATCAATGGAGTATTTTAAAAAAATATATCTAGTTTTTTTTAATTCATCCGTAAACTATCATACTTAACATGTCAATATGTTTAATGGAAAAGTATGTATAGCACCACAAGATTTAAAATTGTTAAAGTTTGCCGACAAACTAACGCTAAATATTTAAAAACTTGAAAAAAATAATTTTGAAAAAAATAAAATAAGTATCTTTGTATAATTAGATAAGTCGTTTGAGCTAATTTTATAAAATAATATTTCTATTTACAAATATCATACCCTTCTAAATCTAATAATAAAATATTGTTTAAATTTTTTTTTTTTTTAAGAAATAACTTTTCAATAACATTACACTATTCAAATATGTCTTCTTAACTGCACTGCACATATTTATGTCACATGATAAACCAGAACACTAAAATTAAAACAGAAGTTTTAAACTTTTGTGTATAAATTAAGTTAAGTTGCTGAAAAATGTATTTGTTTAATTGCAAAGCTTTGTATTTTCAAAAAAAATTATATCAATAAATAGTGTCCTTGTATAACACAATTAATTATGGTTCCGAAGTTTTTTGTGCTTTTAAGCTTTGAATAAAACTAGTTGTATTATAAAAAAACAAAAAAAAAATTAACTGAACAATTTAAAACAAACAAAATTAGTCTAATATAAACAAGGATAATGAGTAATCAAATTCTCTTTGTTTGCATAATTCTGGCTTGTTTAAGTGAATATAAATAGCTTCTATTTTAATTAAATCAAAAATGTTCGTGCAACTTCTTAAAACTTTGAACTTTGTCTCACTGTAATTATTACCACATTTAGGATTTTTTACTAGGTGCTCTGAAATTGATGATCTTTTTGTTGCGTTTAAGGTTGCATTACTCATTTTCTTCGGTTGATTTTTGATATAGTCTTTCACGCACTTAGGTACGTGCTCTTTTATTCTTGTTTCTAAATGCCTAGAAGTTTGTCCTATATAGCTGTTTGCGCAACAGCATTTATACGTGTATACCACGCAACTTTTGTGTTTGTAGGATATTAGATCTTTACCTCTAGGATTTAGGATAGCAGCAGAAGTAAAAATTACTCTTGGTTTAGATGCATGGTAAACTTTTTCTGTCATATTCTTGATATCTCTTTCAACTTGTTTTGATTTTTCAAAAAAAAAAAATTGTTGTTTGTTAATTCTTTTTTTTAGTTTAAAGTTTGTTAAAGTAGGTTAAATTTTGTTAGCAACAAAAATTGTTGTAAACAATAACTTGGATATTCAGCAATCAGAGTATATAAACTATAACTAAAGACTATTTGTACTTATGCTAACAATTTTTTTATACTGATAATACTATTTAAAAATATTAGCTTAATTTGCTTCAAAATGAGCATAGGTTTAAACTTCAGGATTTAGACGTAACTCCTTTTTTAATTTGGTTTTAAATAAAACTTTTAAGTATTGAATTATTTGTTATTTAAAAAAATTGGTTATATATTTATATTGGCTTATGTTTATGTTTTAAGTACGTGACGAGGTCTCCAGTAACTTACTAACTGACTGCGATACTTATAAGTAGTAAATATTATGCTAACAGTAATAAGTTACAAAACTTATCTCTAAGTTATAAAAAAAACACACTATGAATAAATGCAATTTACTCTATTTTCAAATATAATTCTTAGTTCTGAAGAAAGAAACCATTAAATCACAAAACATATAAAATTTATTTATAGTATTAAAAATCGTAAAGTTAAAATAAAGTACTAACATCAACTCCTTGATGTAGAAGTTTTTTAATTCTTGAAACTAGAATTTGAGCTTAGCTTTTTAAAACGTCTTGCAGTAAGTAAAACAACTCACTTTAACGCGTGTTTGAAAGACAAACGCCGATATATACGCCTCAGAATGAAATTAACTACCTTAAATAATAATGTTGTTTTGGTAAATTTTTAAAACTGTTTTGAGAGAGTTTATCAAGATTTTATTGTTACAAAACATTCCATATTTATTTACACGCTTTAAAATAAAAAAAAAATATTAATACGAATAAACTACTTAATTTTTACTTATCAAATTAGTATTTAAAACCTCGTTTTATATAATTTAAATCATTAAAATCCAACTTAACTTTAAACTTTTATATAAGTGTAAAAAGCGCGGGTCAAAAAACGTAATAAAAAAAAATTGTATTACTTATTATCTCAAAAATTACATAATTTACAAAAATAAAGATAAAACATAACATAAAGACAAAGTAAAAGTTATAGTCATTTAGTTGTCTTTAATCATTTTCTCCGGCCTAACTTTTCTCCGGCTTATTGTCCTCAAGTTTGTTGTCATTGGGTTTCTTGTCATCGCACTTCTGTCATCGAGCTTCTTGTCCTCAGGCTGATTCTTGTACGGTAATTTGTCAAGCAGGAACGAATTGTTTTAATTTGTTTGTTCTTCTCTAAACTCCAAGATCCGTGATCCCCCGGTCAACTCTTGGTCGAATCATTTTTAAGTTTTGACAACAAAAATTTATTACGATTCAATTATTTGCTTCTTTTAAATATCATTTACTTTCATAACACAATAAAAGTGTATTTTTAAATTTGTATTTTAGTAATTATGTTGTAAATTTTAAGTCACTGCTACAAGTTTTGGTCTAGCTTATTTTTCTAATAGCTTATTTGTTTTTTATTCCTTTCAATGTGATATATATTAAAACTAAACCGAAAAACTTTTTCATTCAAAAGCCAGAAAAAATACTCCTTTTTTAAGCGTTTTGCAAACCTGAGTTGACTTTTATCTCAACTGCTTACATCATATGTTAAAATCACAGCGTGTATCTTCAATGTGTAACATATACTATTATGTATGATTCTTACCATTTGGTGCTCGATTCATTGTAATTTCAAACACTTTTCTAGTAGCTGTAATCTACTAGAAAACAATCATTGCTAAGTGCTGTGTTAAAAAAGTCTTACATGACTTTTTTCATATAATTTACTGTAAATGGTTGTTCTTAATCTTAAATTAATATCTAGTAGCTGTATTTTGTTGAATTATATTTTATATTAACTGCTAATATACAGCAGGCTTGAACAATAAAATCAGCAAACCAACAAAACTTTCAAATTTAAACAACTCAAAATAGTTTATGTTTTTATTTAACCTAAATATGTTACTTCTAAATAGTGTAACTTAGTGTGATTTTATTTGTTATCTTTAACCAATAACCTACAAAAATTAACACATTTAACAGTACTGTTCCCTTTTAATAAGTTTTTAAATGGTGCCACTTGGAAAAATTTTTAATTTATAAATATATCTCCTAACTAACGTTTTTTAATTCTTGTAGCTTGTCTTTTTTTCACATTTACTCTTTTTATTATTTTTGTTATTTGTAAAAATTATATTTAGTTATTATTATATAATTTTATTACAGATAAAGATTACTATTTTGCTTAATAAATTTTTTATACTTTATTAATGGCTTAATAACATTTATATTTTTGTTAAAAATATTTTAGAAACTTAATTGTCTATTCAAGCTGACTTATAATGCTTTTCTCTTTATTTTCTGAATGTTTTTTAAACAGCGTTGCTAAACACACAGGCTAGTTTAAAAATTTAAAAAACTTAGACTATTTTAAACCTATTAAAGAATATTTTTATGTCTGTAGTGTAGCTAATTAGTTGTTTTATTTTTCTTGTCATCTTAAATATTATGTATTTTTTTCTAATGATTATATTTCAATTAGGTATTAAAACTTGATTAAGAGCAAATTTTTAACTATTTTAACTTTAACAAAGTTAAGCTGGTTTCATAAAACTCAGACATATTTTGCTTTTAAAGTGGCAACCATGAATAAACTAACTAATTACTAATAATGTATTCTATTAAAGTAAATGACCACTAATTATGTTTTAGAATTTGTTTTAGCTTTTCTATAGTACAAATAGGTATTAGTTTTATTTAAATATCAAACTACTGATTTTTTTAAAAAGTTAAAACACAAAAATTTTAGAATCAAAAATTTATTTTCAAATGTTAGTATTTTAAAAATATGAATAATTGGTTCATAGTATCCCCCAAAAATGTTTTTTCAAGCTCGGTTATTATTGATAGTTAGGTTGTAAGTAAAAAAAAGTAAGATAAATTAGCTTATTAAATGTTTATGAAAGCTAGTATTTTATTAAAACTTAAGTCTATTAGTCAATGTAATTTTATTTCAATTAATATTTAAAATTTAAATTTAAACTATGTGTAGCTAAAATTCATTTAAAATATTAAAGTAAGTAAAAGTGAAAACTTTCTGTAGAGTGACTAAAACTAAAACCAAAATATTTTTCAAATGTCACTAAAACTAAAACTGCGTCCCGCGAAGAATTTGGGATTTTGAAATTTGGCCAATCTACAAATATATAAATTATTGTTGCTTATTGTTAAGTTCTTTTTTAAAGAATGTTGTTAGTAATAATAAATATGTTGATTAAATTTATAAGCAATTAAATGTAGTATTATTTCATAAATTCTGAATTTCTTTCTCTCAAAATAAAAGTGTTTTACGGTTGTTAATAATATTCAACGTATTTCAAATCCATTAAACTATCTATATTTTTGTTTTGAACATTGTTTTTTAAAACAATATATTCATTCTTTGTCATGTTTAGTTTTGTATAAAGCAGCCGTAAGTATTTTTTAGTATTACTACAGTATACGTTTAATTTAATTAATGTTTTTAAAGTGGTTGTACACTACACTATAACCTTACAATGTGGTTCTAAATTCAGTATGGTAAAAGAAAGCAAGCTAGTTTTATGTTAATTAAATTAACATTATATTTTTTTCATAGAAAACAAGTTAAAATAAAAATTATTTAAGCAAAAAGAACACAGTAATGAAATTATTTCCAGTCCATAAACAACCAATCGGATTAAAATATCAATGCTAGTAGCTTTTAAAAAATATTTCGATGAAGCCCCTGAACTGTTAGTATAAACTAGTTTTTGATATTGTTTTGATTTTAAGTTAACTAATATTTTAATGTAGTAGTAGAAAAACATTTATCATTATTGTAAAATTATTATTTGTTTATTAGTTAGTATAATTAAAACAAAAAGTAGCTGTTGTAGTCTTATTAACTTTAAAAAATTTATTATAGTATTCGTGAGTCCGATGATAGTCTTCAAGTATCATTAACTTATTTGGATACCTCTGTAAAACCTTGTAAATTACTTGGAAATGTGTAATAATGGAAAATAAATTACTTCACGATTTAAACGCTGTTGAGTTTGATTTTGGTGAGTTTTTCATATATATTACTTTTAATAGTTCATTTGAGTAGTTAGAATTTAAGTTGTTTTAACCAAATTATTATTTAATTTTTGATTAATTTGTAATATGTGTGAAAAGTAATTTATTTTTAATTAATGAATTTAAAAATTGCTTAATTTTTCAGTTGCAATATGTAAAGAGTTACAATAAAAAGGTATAGGCAAAAGTATGGTACAAGATGCCGAAAAATGGGCAAAGATAAAAGGATTTTCTTCCATTTATTTCAAATCTTTGGATAAAACTGAAAACTTCTAAAAAAAGTGTGGATATATAGAGATAAAATCTCCTTATGTTAAAGGATGATTCCAGAAGAACATAGACAAATAAATTAAAGCGTAAATTTAGCCATCAATTTCATTACAAATAAAATACAAAACTTGAAATTTTGTCAGTTTTCTTTTTTTTAACTATAAAATTGTTTATAAAGTGCTTTTTTATTTACTTAAGTTAGTTAATTAAATTTAATTTTCTAAAAGATTAGTTGAAAACTTTTTTCTAACTTACTGTATATGATATGAAATGTGTGGATATTAGTAATCTACCTAATCGAAGATTCGGACTCGGATTCAGACGAAACTGGCCTTTTTGGACTCAGACACGGATTCGGCTGGACCCTGAATACAAAATAAGACTTGGTCTCGGATCCGTAAGACCACTTTAAACTTTTTAAATTTTACTCATTTGTTTGTCAAAACTTGAATGAAATGTAAAACTAATTAATATCAACGCTTAAGTTGATGAAACAGTTCTTTTTAATACTTATAAAAGCCTTCTCAACTCTGTTTTCAAGGTTTGCATACAGTATACTAACTATGATAAGACATTTTTTTTAGACTTGCAAAAAAAAAATTAAATACATAGATTAGGTGTATAATCTAGGCTTGTTCGATAACAGCTCTTACTTATTTATTTGTTTTGATATATGTTTAATTTTTTATGTTTTCTCGTGAGCCTATTTCGGTTTAAGTAACATTTTGTTTTTTTTCTAAAGAGGTGATAAAAAATAAATATTCCTGTAGTTAATTTAGTTTATTTTATTTTTATAAGGTTTTCCTCTGGTCACTTTAGTTAATGAAATCTTATCTACATAGCTCAAGCTTTACAAGGACTTCTTTTTTTAAACATTTTTATTAAGGTGTTCTTGAAAACTTATATCATATATTTTGAAATAAATTTATGGATTTTTAGTAGAAACGTCTACTTTAAAAAGACCATGTTTTTATCTGAAGTATCTTATATATGGTTATATTGTTTTCAGTCTTCATTTATATGTTATTAATTAATTATTTAATTGTGTCATAAATAATACAGCTACTATAAATGACGAAGACTTATTAAGATATATAGTTTGATTCACTCATTTTATATATTCTTCACAAAAAAGCTACATATTACAATTTTAGAATGTGACGTAGGCATTTTAGTTAAAATTTGAATACATCAATAAAGGCTGTTAAAAAATTGAAAGTGACATTATTACTATACTTAGAATAATTTTTTCTATTTTTACATTTTGCTTAATAACTTTCCTAGAAAACGGTTTCGATGAATTTTTATGATATTAAAACCGTAAAAAAAAATTTTAAATATCTTGTTAGCTACTTCGAAAACTAAGTGTGCATACTTCTACAAGTGGGTATGTGTTAAATAAAACTGCTAGAATGTAGTATAAAGTTGTTTTATCGTTGTTGTTCTTAATTTTATAAATAGTACTGTGTTTATTACTTTAATAAATTTATAACTTTAAAAACAAGTAAAATTAATTTAGAATGCAATTATATAACTTTTAGATACTGAAACAAAAAAATATTTACTTTTACTTTGTAATAATCTACCAGGTTGTAAATTAAAATCTGTTTCTAAATGTTTCTATTAATAGCTTATATTTAGAATCGACTTTTAGATTTTTAAAGTAAGCGAAGTTTTTAAAATAAACAAACCTCATAAAAGTTTAGGAATTTGTTGAAATTAAAAATATTGTAGTTTTGTTTTGCGAAAATATTTTTTTTAAATGATAGATTAAGCTGAATTTGTTTACTTGTTTTAGTTAGTTGTTATAAACTACATAAAAAACAAATAATTCGCTGATTAAACTCTCCTTTTTGGCTGCATTCACGACGGACATTAAGACCAAACAAGTAGTAATATTTTTTTCAATTAAATATTAACCATACTTGAAGTAACTAAATAGAATATTAGTATCGAGAAGAATTTTGTTACATGCGTTGATTACTTTGGGTTGTTGAATCCGTACTTTCGGTATATGAGCTTTAAAAGAACAAATGTTATTATTAATTTTACGAAGCTGACTACTGTTACAGCTACTAACTGTCTTGGTTAAAACTACAAATTGTTACAAGTAGTTTGCCGATTAAATTCGCCATTTTGACTGCATTTATGTATGATGCGAAAACAATCATCATATCGCTGTTTTTTTAAACGAGGGTTTTCTAAAAGAAAACTATAATTACGTTAAGCACAATTTTTTTTTAATATTGTGATAATAAAAAAAAATCTTCTCTAGGGGTTGGCAAGCTACGGACCTTAAAGCCAAAATCTACAGTCTAGGAGCAACTTATTAGCTTGAGGTACTTACTATGTCAAAATTTACCTTTTTTTACTTTTGAAACCAATAGTAAGGAAAGTTTTTGTGGTAAAATTTATGTGGTAAGATTTTTAACATTTAGTTCGGCCTGCAAATAACTTTTTATCTGGTAAATTGACCCGTGACTTACAAATGCTGTAGATTCCTGATCTATACAAATGATTACAAAATAACCAAACAAATAACTAACAAAAGTTGATAAACTGAAAATATTGATGCTAACAAAAAATTACAATTACGTCTCGCGAATCTACGCACATCGTGTTCACAGCAAAAAGTGCTTAACTAAACGATGAAACGTAACTTAGCTAGTGGTAGGTAATAAACAAACTATATTGACTGTTTTCTCGCAATGTAATTGATTAAACACAGTTTATGAATCTTCCACTAATTATTTATATAAAGTAGATTTAACACAATGTTCCTTGACAACCTAAGATTAAACTTGTCTTTTTCGGTATTTGGGAAACTCTATGGATGAAAAGTTGAATCTTAGGTTGACAAGAAGCAAATTTACTGTTTATAATACGTTTATAATACTGTTTATAATAAAAGCTGTTTATATTATACGTTAATGCAGCGCTATGGTTAAAAAACTAGTTGTTTAAAAATCAACTATAGATTTACTTTAAATACTTGTACAATCTAAATAATATATCAATCAAACTTATAGGCAAGGCTTGAAAATAAAAAACTAACATTTTAAGAATTATGCTTTCAAAAAAATGCTGAAGTTTTATACTGTGCGTATTAGTTTGAGTAAAATTACAGCGGCTAAAAAGTTTTTGAGTTGTAAGTTATACAACATTAAAATATGTGTGTATGTTAAAGCTCGTACAAGAATATACATGAAAGTTTGACAGCGGTTTTAGGAATTTTATAAAAATGTCTAAAATTTGGACCAAATTATTTTCCTAAATTTGATAGCTAATTAAACACTTTTTTTAATTCTAGAGTACGGTCTTTTATCTTTAGTTTAAAAACTACCCTTGGATTTGTGTTTGACTTTTTGAGTAGGGCTAATTTAAAATTTTTGTGTTTTTTTCTATTTTTTTCGTTTTTTCAAGTTTTTCTCAAAAAATAATGTTTTTTTATTAAATTTTATATTTTTATAATACTTATTAAACTAAGTTTAAACTTGTATTTTTTTTTTCTTTTATACCATAAGCCATTATTAATTTGATAAAATATTTCCAGTTTTGCACGATTTTCAAAATAGTTTAGAGCCTTTGTTAGAAAAATAAATTGTTTATTTTAATTATTTTATTAAAATACTTGTATAGTCGAGTTTTATAATGTAGTTAATTTTTTTTTTCCAATTAATTATTGTTTTTCAAATATATGACCTATACAAGTTGACATGTGAACACACTTCTTTAAGAAGTAGATTACCGCATTTTTGCTAAATTTGTACTTCTAGCATGTATTAAACTTTAGTCTAAACATCTATTATAACAGTTTAAATTAAGCTAACAATGTTTTTTTGAATTAATATATTGCATCTGCTAAACAGCTATTTAAAATTGTGATACCTACATCTGAAACATTGAGTTGAAAAACTCAGTTTATATAAAATACATTAAAACTGTATTTTGTGGTTATATAAAGTAACAAAGAAATTTTAAAAATATCGAATTTATATACTGTAATTTTGCTAATAAAAACTGACTTTAGTATTAGTATTCTTTTTAACAAACTTATAATTATATTAGGGTATACGCGTATACACAAACAGCATTCTAAAACTTTTGTTTAACAAAAACAAACTGCAAGCTTATGAATAGCAAGTAACGAATGAAATATTTCTAACAAGTAGTTAATTTATGCTTAGAAAAAGCAGCTGAGTTATATAGTGTTTTACATAAATTGATTGATGTATTAAAGTGTTTTGATAAAAAAATATGTTTATAAATGGTTTTTATTTTATTCTTATATATATAAAGTTGTTTTTACTTCAATACACTAAAAGAAAGTATTGATTTAAAATAATCAGGATACAGTTATAGTATATATTTTAAAGCCTGACTTTAAGAACTAAAGTTTAAAAGTATTAAATTTTGTTCACTAATATAATCATAAACCTAAAATTAATATAAATAAAGTTTTAACATTAGTGTTGAAGACTAAAACTTAACTTTTTTCTTTTTAAGTAAAAATTTGTTTTTTCATTTAATTGTATAAATACTATTTATATGACTGTTACATATATTTTTAAATTTTTTTCTTAAGCACTGACGAGGTTTTTGACTTAACTTAGTTTACATTAAAAGTCTTGAAGGAATAAACTATTTAACCTGTATTAGTTTAGATCTCTTTATTTGTTTTCTAGAAGTCCAGTAAACATTAATTTAAGTCTTACCTTCTAGGTAGCTGTATTGTTTTGTTGAAGAGTGTAAAACTAAAGATTAGTTAACAAATATGTTCATTTTGTTAACGAGGTTGTAGGTTAATTAAAGCTGAGATTGTTTAAAAAATTATTCAATCTTTAAGTTTTAGAATAAAAAATTATAACATAATTGAACTATTATTATAAAAAACCGAGAAGTTTTTAAAATAACAAGTCTTTCTTATTTCTAAACTTTTAAATTTGCAGTGAATTATTTTGATTAATTTTACAGCTAATAAAATAATAAAAACTGTTTGAAAATTGACTAAAAAACCTGAGTACCATAGTAGTTTTTATTTATATAATAAACATTAAAACTACATGTTGTGGTTTTTAAATATAAAATAAAGAGATATTTAGTTTTGTACATCAGTAATTGCTTCTCAGAAAAAGTAACGCTGTTTTTAAACACTTTAAAAAACTACTTGTGGATTAATAAATTTACTAAAACAACAAAAAAAAAGTTTATAAACAATATCATTTTTAAAATTATAAACTTCCAATTTTTATTTTCATTATATATCAACTACAGAATTACCTTCAATATTCGTATAATGTAAAACTATCTTAATTAAGCAAATACGCTAAGCTGTTAATTTAAATTTAATATAGATACTGCAAAGATGTTAGTGCAAATAAAAACACTAGTGTTTTGTCGACTGTGCATTCAATAAAGTACTGAGTTTTATATTATGCATATAAGCTTGAGTAGGTTTTAGAGACTAAAAAACTTCTAAATTGTAAGTTGAATAATATTAAGATAGATATGTATGTGAAACTCGCACAAAAATATTCATATAAAACTTTAGTCGTTAGACAAAATAATTAAAATTTTATTGATACCTTCTTAGGACCAATTACTTGTAATGATCATCTGTTAGCAGAACTTGTTGGTTTAGATTTATCACATAGTTTTTAGTAGTTTAAAGGTTTATTTAACTTTTTTAAGTATATATCGTATTATTATTAATTTTTTTTCAATTGATTTGATCATTGTAGGTTAGCTAAATTCGTACTTGACTGTATATAAGCCTGCTTCAAAACTGCAGATAGCATTAATTCGTTTTAAGTAGATTACAGCTGCTACATAGCTGTTTTAAATTATGAGCTTATTCACTTCCTTAGCTTGTACGTTACCATAGTTTAAGTATCATTCGTTATCGCTACATGTTGTAGTTTTAAGTATTACTTCAACAAATGAGAGATGATTTTTATACAAAACTAACTGCTTAAAAAGTGCATCATTTAATTGAATTTTCTAAAACTTAACTTTATAAGTAACCATACTTTTAGATAAGTTTTCAACAAAACTTGGCATCAACTTGAAAAATTATTAGAAGAGTGTTGTTTAAAATTAGTTTTATAAATTGGTAATTCAAGAACAGTATTAAGCGTCAATCAAAACAGATTGTTAAAAATTTTTGTTTAAGTAAATAATAACTGCTAAAAAGCTGTTTAAAGTTTTTCAATAAGCTTGGAGAACACGTTAAAAAATTAAAACTTAGTTAGTATACAGAATAATGAAACTACACATTATGCTTGTTAAATGTTACGTTAGCAATTGAAAGATGTAAATGTTATATTTACTAGGAAATGTTGTGAGAGAAAACATCTTTTTTGTTAGTTTTCCTGTAATAAAGAATTAATAATTAAAAGTAGGTAAGACGTTTACTTGTGTATACAAATAATATTTTAAAGTGTTTGCTTTAAAAAGTAAAGGCCAGAATATGAAATGCTAGTAACGACTAAAGTGTTTTTAATAAGAATTTTATATAATTAACCCAAAATGTGGTTCTAATAGGTAGACTACAATATTTAGACAAGTTAATTACAGCTACCAGAAAGCTGCTTAAAAATAGAGCTAAAAATATTGAGTAATTATTATGAATCACAAGCAATTTTATTATAAATTTTTAAAGCTATATGTTGTAAGTTTATTATATGACGTAGGCATTTGAGAGATATTAAGTTTGTATACATTAGTAATTTCTGAACAAAAACTTTTCGTTTCCTTAGTTTTCTATTTAAAAATTATATATAGTATTTATACAATACAGACCCAAAATTGTAATGACAATTAATGTTTAAAATATTTTCTTAAAATAAATAACATTATATTTTATAAAAGCTAGTTAGCGACAATGTATTATCAATAACTAGTTTATATATGCGTTAAAATGAATCTTTACTGAGTTCTATTGTATTGAATTTTAATTCTTTGGTATATTTAAAAAATTCAACACGCTGTCAGATAAATAATTTTAACTAACGTTTTAATATTTGTTATATACACACATTTTTTCAACTTTATATAAATATACGTAATATTAACGTAAATTATTCTAACAAATATTTCCATATATAAAATTTTTGTTTTAAAACAAATTAAAAACATATTTTTTTTAAATCCCAAAGTTAACACCTATGCTTATTTTGTAGCAAATTAAGCATAAAATTTTAAATAGTAACACTGTCAGTATAATAATAATTTATGTTGATTTACAATTTATATTATCTTATAATTGTTTATCCTATTATTATTCACAACAACTTTTTGTTGGTAATAAATTTTAAAATACTAAATAAATCAAAATAACCAAACAAACAACAAATATTTATTTTTAGAAAAAAAGATATCTGGAAAAAAAAAATAAAAAAATAATAACATAAAACAACAACGTTAGTGACTACAACTTAATTATTTTTTCTTCAAAGTATTTCTTTTAATGTGGAACATAACACTCAAACACTTGTAGTCAAAAACAATATTTACATCATAACCTAACAAAATTTTATATTCGCAATTATATTTTCGTCAGTGACTGCTGGTGAGATGAAATACTGTTTTGATAGTTTTGCTTATAAGTATTTTTTATTAACTGAAAACGTACAGAAGTTGAATACTTATAAATTTTAAATCTTTGTTATTATATAAGAACAAGCTGAGTTTTAGAACATAAGGACAAGAATATATATACAAACTTTTTTTTTTATGAATGCTTTAAAAAGTGTTTTTAACAGAAGCTTTGCTAATTTCAACATATTTAATGTATTATTTTCTTATATAACAGTTTATTGCAAAAAAATATATTAGTGTTAGTTATTGAATAATTTTACAATTTATATGAAACAGCTAATTTCTATATAACTTAGAACTTAATAACTTTTATTTTCTCAGCTTATAAATAGAACTAGCTGACACAAAACTTTCAGTAAAATAATAAAAATAAAATCTTTTGACTTTGTTGTTTTAGAGTGTAAAACTGAAAAGTAATTAATAAATATAATATTTTGTTGTCAAGCTGGTAGGCTTATTAAAACAGAGATTATAAAAAAAAAATTTTATTTTAAAGTTTTAGGATACAAAATAAAACATAATAGAACTATTAAAAAATAAACGAGAGGTTTTGATAATACTTAGTATTTCTCATTCGTTTATTTTCAGATTTGCAGTGAATTTTATTAATTAATATAACAGCTAATAGAAAGCTGTTTAAAAATTGACTACGATGCTTGTGAAACACAATAGTTTTCAGTTACATAATAAACATAAAAGCTACATGTTGTGGTAACTAAACATTTAACAAAGAGATATTTAGTTTTGTAAGTCAGTAATTCCTTCTAAGAAAAAGTATCGCTGTTTTTATATAATATAAAAATAATATTTTTGGAAGAATTAATTTAACTAAACAAGCAAAACAAAAACAGCTGATAAACAAAGTCTTTTTTCAATTTAATTAATACTAAAACTTTGCATGAAGACTGCGGATGTTCTAAAACGATAATTAAATGTCGAAGGCTTCTTTTACTTTGTTTAGTTAAAACGATTATACATTAATGCAGCGCTTTGATTGAATACAAATAGTAACGGACATTTGTGATAGGTGTCAAATTTGCACAAAGGAAGATTTTTGCGGTAAGGACTTTATTTCGTAAGAATATTTTAAACAGTTAACAAATAGAATATTTTTTTATTCTATTTGGCTTCAAGCTGATTTAAAAGCAATTTATATATATATTTTTTTGATTTGTATTTAAACTTTACATTAATAGAGTTACTTGAACGTGTTTTTCAAATCAATAAAATATTTAAAATAAAACGAAAAGTTTTAAAGTTACTAGTTATTTATTATTTTACAGATTTGCAGTGAATTACTTTGATTAATTTCGTAACTAGTAGAAAGCTGTTTGAAAAGTTGGTACCGACATTTTTGAACCTCACTCGTAATATATACGAAACATTAAAGCTACATGTTATGGTGTTATAATATTTTGCAACTAAGAGATATCTAGCTTGTATAGATCAGTTTTTGGTGCTTAGAAAAACTACCGCTGTTTTTAAATACTTTAAATATGATATTTTTTGAATAATTAATTTACTGTACATACAGTTAATGTAAATACGTGTTGTATTTTACAAAACGTTTTATGCAATTATAAATGTTAAAAGTAAATATGAAATACCTTTAACTTTAGGTTGGATGATTTTACAGTATATTTACACAACTAATTTTTTATTTACCATTTTGAAATAAATGTTGCATTTAACTATTTTAACTTTAAGTAATAAATAAATTTTACAAAAAATTGTTTTGTATTAGCTTTATACAAAAGCTATATGTATATGTAAACAGTATTTAGCAGGGATGTGATAAATTGTCATCACTAGAGTTTAATGTTTATAAAGCGGTTATGATAGTTGTTTTGCTTGCTTTACATTTCTACTTTTGTTAGTTTATCTATAACTAACTGAACTAAATAAAAACTTTTAGAACAACTAAGTTTAAAAAACCTATAGCAGCCAATCTTTAAAGATTAAGAATTCTATGCGTTATACCCATGTCAAAAACAGCAAACATTTTCTAAAAAACAGAATTTTCGAGTATTGGTAATATTGCCCTTTAGTGGGAAACTTTTAGTAAAAAATATTTTCATATCATGAGAGAAAGAAAAAACTTGTGTACACACAAATCACACTCTGTTTATAACCAAAAAGTTTAAAGCTAGATAATGAAGTTTTATTATATGGTGTATGCAATTAAGAAAATCTTTTTTCGTCAGCGATTGCCGGTTATTGAATTTTATTTTAAATATTTTTTTTCGATTAAGAAGTGTAAAATCAAATTATCTGTAAATACAATAAGAAAACGTGTAACTATTCACTAAAAAGCCCGTTAAACGTCAAAAAGCAAATGAAAGTTGCTTACATCTTTTTAGAGAACGATTATATTCACAGCTACTAGAAAGCTGTTTAAAATTTTCTACTAATTCAAGCTCTTTAAAGTTTAAACATACTCGAAACATAAACTAAAATTTAAAAATACATGTTGCTGTTTTATACTGTGACGTAGATAATTGATAAACATTATTAAGTTAATGACTGCTTATAACAAAAACTATTTTATTTTAGTTTTGAAATAATTTCTTGATGAGTATGTAAGTAGTAGTATTTGTAAATACAAATAATTGTTTTAAAAGTTTGCTTTATATACAACAAAACCGAGTTTTGACAACAGGGTTGTTTTACAATCATTTTTATTGTATAAGTACTTCAAAAAACACCTTTTTTAAAATTTTATTGTTTTATTTAGTTGGTTTATGCCTTTATGTAGTATAAACAACTTAAAACTTTTTTAATAATGTTAATATTATTTTATTATATATAATAACTTCTTTTTTAAGTATCTATATTATAAATTTGTTAAAAACGGTTTTTTGTAATATACATAGTTATACCATTGGTTTTTAAATACTTTAGTAAATACATCAAATAAACGTTTTAAAAAGTAAGTAAGTTAAACTGATAATTGAATAATTATAAAAATTGTAATGACAATAAGTTTAATAAAGAAACAAAGCAAAAAAAAAAAAACTTTTTATTTAGAATTTATATTTTATATACATGATTTCTAAAAACTAATTATTCTTAACTCAAATTTTTTTTTTACAATGTAAAACCTTTATTACACACATTTTACATTTTTATCTCCAATAGCAGATATCATTAACAATAGTAGGTAACAAAACAACGGAACGACTAATAATAGGATTTCTACTTCATCAATGTTATTGCTTATACAAATAAAAAAAAAAGTTAAACTAAATACTTCTGTCAAAAATAAAACTTAAAAAGTTCTCTTTGTTCGTTTTGTAGAAAAATTTAATATTGAAAATAAACTGGGTATATAACAATGTTTGTTGTCAAGCTTCAGGTTGATTTTTATATAGGTTGAAGGGAGTTTTTTTTTTAGTTGTTTGAAAGATTTTTGTAAAAACAAGCTCTAATTTAATCAAATTGGTCGATTTTTTAAATTAATTCAAAAAAGCCACGAGAAGTTTCAAGTCATTTTTTTTTCAAACCGACTTTGAAAAATAGAACTCAATCAGCATAAACCTCCTAGTATTGAATTTTAATAAAATTACAACTTCTTAGAAACCTGATTGAAATTATTAAATTTTAGCAATTGTTAAATAAAACGAATTCTTTTTATATAAAGATGTTGAAGGTAAGTATTATGCTTTTAAAAAGTGACGTAGACTATCAATATATATAGTCTGTTTAGATCACTAGATGTTGTAAAATACAAATATAGCCTTTTATGATATTATTTAAAATAATTTTTATATAATTATTAAACCTTATTATTAAAGCAATTACTCGTATACAAGCATTAAGTTCAGTTGAACCGAGATCACGATTAAGTGATCTGAAGTTTAACTGCTAAAATTAAATAGGTGTTAAATATGTACATAGGGAATCTTTGTAAGAAAATTTCAAACAGTAAACAAATAGAATAATTTTCAATTGTCAAGTCGTAGTCTGAATAAAAAGGAAACTATATATTCTTTTTTTCATTAAAATTTTTCTAAAAAATCTTTATATTTGTAAAGCTATTTGATTGTGCTTTTCACATCATTAAAATATTAAAAAAAAGGAACGGTTTTAAAAATACTAATAGTTTTTTAATTTAAACTGGCAGATTTGCAGTGAGTTACTTTAATTAATATTGCAGCTAGTAGAAGTCTGTTTGAAAAATTTATTTCATGAACCACTCTTGTACTATATACTAAACATTAAAGCTACATGTTATAATGTTTAATATCACATAAGCAATTAAGATATATCTAGCTTGTTTAGATCAGTATTTACTGCTTAGAAAAACTACCGCTGTTTATAAACACTTTAAAAATATTTTGTGTTGAACAATCAATTTACTGAACAAGTAAAAAATACTAATTTATAAACAAATGTAATTAGTTTTATTAACACTAAAACTTCGTATTAAGGATGCTATAATTTTGTTTACAAGGTACTAATCAGTAGGATATCGCAAGATTCTTTTATCTATTTTCAACTCAACCGTTTATACATTAATAAATCAACTAAAGAATTACTTTGAATACATATATAAAACAAATACTACTTCAATCAACCAATCTGGCGAGCATTTAGTTTTAATTTATAAAAAATACTGCAAAATTATTTGTGAAAATAAATAAAGTAAAGTGTTTTGCCGACTATGCATTCAAATAAAATACTAAAGTTTTATCCTCTGCGTATGAGTTTGATTAAATTTTTCAGCGACTAAAATATTTTCAATTGTGAATTAAATTAGTATTTGACTTCATATAAGCCTGCTTTAATACAAAGTTAAGCTTTTTTTTTTATTTAGTAGATTACAGCTACTAGAAGGCTGTTTAAATTTTTCAATTGTAAATAGTTCATTAATTTATATACTATTTGTTGTAGCTACATGATGTGATTTTCTATTATTATATCAACAAATGATAGATAAATTTTATACAAAAGTAACGAACTGTTCATAAAAACTATTATTTAGTAAACTTCTTATAATATAACTTTTATAAAGAACTATAAAAATATATCAAACTATAAGAAAACTAGCATTCGAAAAAGTTATTATAATCGAGGAGGTTGTTGTTATCGATTTGTATAAAATTGTTTGCTAAATTAATATTTCTAGTATAGTATTAAGCGTCAATCAAAATGGCAAATAAATTGGACATTGTTTTATTAAATAACAGCTGCTAAAAGCTTGTTTAAAGTTAATAAACCAGCTTAGAGAAAATATTTTATAATAAAACTCAATTTATATACAAAATATTGAAACAAAACATTATAGTTGAGTATTGTAACCTCAATTAATATAATATTCGTTGTACACATGTTGTGGTTTTATAATGTTACAACAACAAATGAGTGATAATTTTAGTACAAACGTAACTGTATATGAGATACATCATTTTGATAAGATTACTAAAATTTCATTTTTATAGAAAATTTAGATTCATGTTAAATTTAAACGAAACTGGCAAAAATTTAAATACTTATTAGAATAGATGAGAGTGTTGTTTTATATTTTTTATTATTGTTTTCTAAACTGTACTTCTATAACAATATTAAGGATCAATCAAAATAGAAAACAAACCAAATTGTTTTATAAAGAAATAGCTGCTAAAAACTGTACATTATTACTGAACTAGCTTGGAGAACAGATTTAAGTAATAAAATAATGCAAATAAATAAATTACAGTTTTTTATAATCTCTGTTTTAATCAGCCTATAAGCTTGTCAACAAATAAATTATATTTGTTTATTGTTTTTCAGTTTTACACCCTTCAACAACACAGCCAAAGAAATTGCAAAATCATTATTCTACTGAAACTTTACAGTAAGCTAGTTTTTATTCATAAGCCAATGAAATGAAATTTGTTAGATACTAAGTTGTTTTGTAATTAGCTGTTTCAATGAAATTGTAGTACTTTATATAACAAATAAATAGTTTGCCTTGTTAATAAAACTACTCAATAACTAAGATAAATAGATTTTTTCAAGAAACATTTATGCAATAAAAAAATACATTAAATGTGTTAAACTTTAGCAATGCTTTTATTAAAAACACTGTTTTATGTATTAATAAAGTAAAAAATTAGTAAGTTTACAAAAGTCGTTAATACTGTTCTAAAATTCTGCTTGATTTATCATAATAAAATAAATTTCAACTTTATAAGTTTTCTGTACATTTCAAATAACGTAACTATTGATTAGAAAAGCTACCAAAAAAGTATTTTATCTCACCAGCAGTCACTGGTGCAAATATAATCGCTAAAATAAAACTTATTATTCTTTTTATGTAAATAATGTTTTCGATTACAAATGTAAGAATGTTATGTTCTACAACTTAATAATTTTTCTTTTTAATAATCTTAAGTTGTAGTCTCAGACGTTGTTGTATTATGTTCGTTTCAGTGATTACTTTTTTTTAGTTTTTGTTAAATAGACGTTTTTCTCATTAAAATATATTTATTGTTTGTTTGGTATTTTTAATTTACCAATTATTTTAAAGATAATTAGCAACAAAAAATTGTTGTGAATATTAAAAAGCATAAACAATTAAAAGATTATAAAACTTTTAAATAAACTTTACTTGTTCTTTAATTCACAGTATTCTTATACTGACAATGTTACTATTTAAAATTTTATGCTTAGTTTGCTACAAAATAAACATAAGTGTAAATTTCAGGATTTAAAGTTAATTTGTTTTTAATTTGTTTTAAAACAAAAATTTTAAGTATTGAAGTATTTGTTAAATAAATAATAATGTAAGTATTACGTATTTATTTAAAGTTGAACAGTGTATATCTAAAAATGATGAAAACATTAATTAAATTTATAATAATAAAACATATTTAGTTTTTTTTAAATATTAACAGATTAAAAATCAATACAATTAAACTTAGAAAAAACTCATTTTACCACGTATAAAAACTATTTATCAATAATATATTGTCGCTAGCTAGCTTTTAAGATATATAATGTAATTTTGTTAAGAAATAATTTAAATTATTAACTTTTGTCACAATTTTACGTCTCTACTTTAAAAAAAATATATATAATACAAATTTAAGTTAAAAATTATTCAATGAACAATAATTAAGAATGCAAGAACATAGGCAAAAAAATTTACATTGAACAAATTTGAACTAGAAAAATTACACACTAAATGTTTAGTAGTCTTTTGAAGTCTTAATAAAATATTCATGCTAGGAAAATTACTTAAGTGGCTAATGTTTTCTTTTATCGGTTTTGTAAAACTTTCTAGTGTTGTTTAATCAGCATAAGTAATTAAATAACATTTGTATCTACAGCTATTACTTTTTCAATACTCCTAAGCTTAAAAATTTATTATGATTGAACTAGTTTCTCACAGCAGCAGTAACTGATGCAAAAATAAAAATTTGATTTGTCTACGTAAGTTTATAAAAGTAAGTTGTCTGCAAAAAAGCGCAATCAGAAGATTGAAGTCAAAAACACCATTACCTACCATGAATCTATAATATTCACGATGTGAATTTTGCTTGCTAGTTCTTAAATGTCAGTTGTTAGACAACCTGAAACTCGGGTATAATTTTCAAGTAATTAGTAAAAAAATGAAAATTCTTGATAGCTTTATTTATTTTTTTTTTATTTAAAGTTGTGTTTACGTGTCAAATGTGAGTTTATAAAACAATGTTATTACTATAGTTATAATATTTCACATAATATCTACAAAATATAAATGCTTATTTGTATTGTTTTTTAATTATAAACTACCCATAATGCCAAAACGTTTAGATTTGTTCAAATCTATCAATTAATGAAACTTTATAACTTTTATTTTAGCAATTGTTTAAGTCTAATCATAAATATCATACTAATTTTATAACTATAGTCATTGTTCTATATTTTAGACTTTTGTGGTCTATTTATAAGAAATTTTTTTTATAATATTTGTTCTTAAAGTCCTACTACTTCTATACACCTTAACATAATAATATTATTTCAAAAAAATATTTTAATAGTTTCGCACAAGTAATATTTATGCAAATTGATAATCTCTACTAGTTACGTATCATTATTAAATAACTAGATGTAGATTCAATATATTTTTAATAAACCGAGTAGTTTTAAACCGTGTGTTGTGTACTAAGTTAGCAATTTAAAAGAATTTTACATTAGTTGTAAACTTTACTTGAAATCTTCAAAGCGACAAACAACTACTGTTGGATTAGTGTCTTTGAAGATTGTAGCAAAACCAATTTTTCGATTTATAATTTCCTCGTTTTTTAATAAGATATAAAATACTCGACTGATTAGTTAGATTAAAGTAAATTGTTTATACAAAATTCTTATGTGTGAGAGTTTTTAATCACTTTTGATATTTGCTTTAATCTTAACAACAAAATACTTTCCCTGTTTGTATATTACATTTCAATAAAATCGCTATACAACTAAATTTAGTTTTAATATTTAACTTTGTTTAATTTATAGTTCAAGTAATACATTTATTTTTATAATTTATTTTTAAATGGTAAACATTTATGGTTTATAGTTTAAGTCAGTCTTTTTTTGTTGTGTAGTGCTCACTGAGTTATTCTGTATTTTTTTCATGTACTAAAAAGTTCATGTTACTTACATGAAATAAACTAACCGCTTTAACCAAGTGCACACAGGTTACAATACCTCTACAACTATTTTCACCTCTACAAAGCTTATAAACAACTACACTCTAATTTTGGGTTTAAGATATTTTGTTTTTATTTTCCAACCTATGATATATCTTATTATGATAAACTAACAAAGAGATTTTATTATCGTAAAGTTTTCTTTCAGAGTCTTACGTCACAAAATAAAATCAAAATATATAACTCCAATGTATAGAATGAAAAAAGGTCTCAAATACACTAAGATTTTTATGTTATGTAAGATTGTTATTCAAATTCTATTTTAAACAGCTATCTAGTAACTGTAAACTGTTCAAGTAATATTATTGCTAATTGATGTACTGATGCAACTTCTATACAGAGTATAAATTCAGCAGACATTATCCAGTACATTGAACAACACTCACATCGATTTGTTAAATTGCTGCTAATTCAGTAAATAAACTTGATTAAAAATTGTAATTACTGCTCGTTTAGTTATATATTAAACAATTTAATTAAGAATGTTTATTAAACTTGTCAACTACCGTTAAAAATTACGATGTCTGAGCAAACAAGCTCTTTTAAAGGTTATTGTTAAGAGTATTATTTACTAAAGACATATCTAGTTTATTTTTATTTACTTAGTAATACAGATAAGTTTTGATATAGTTTAATTTTAAATGTATATTATAAACGTTTTTACAATTTATATACCTATTTACAATCATGTTTTGTTTAATGTATTGGAAAATGAACTTATACGTTCCTATAAACCTCAAAAATCTTATTAAGTTTTCTATAATCATTATAAAAATTAAAACTGCTTTAGTCTTAGTAGCTTTCAAATTAAATCTTTATTATTCTTAATCAAAAACTTAAAAACATTATTTTGAAACGCAAGTACACATCAATACAAAACTTAAATTACAAAGAAAGTTTTAAGGAAAACTAGGCAAAGTGTTAGAGTATCATACTATAAATAATAGTTATACTAAAGTTTTCAGTTGCTTACGTCACGTTTTAAAGCCACAACATACAGCTTCGATCAGTAATATAAAAATTGAGTTTGATAAGTTTAAATTATTTGCAAAAATATTTTCAAAACTTACGCAGCTTTTTAGAAACTGTTATATTTTAAAATAACATTTATACTTAAGCTTTAAGTGATTAAAACGAATTTCTAAATTGTTTACATCTCATAACAAAATCCCAGTATAAACTTTTAATGTTTAGATCATAAATCTAGTGTAGTTCTTAAAACGTTTATGTAACTATGATACTTTGTGTATTAAACAGCTTTGCAGTAGCTTTTACTTATTTATTAAGTTTTACAATAGTTATGATTTTTATACGTCTGTAAAGCTTACTTAACGATTTAAATATGTTTCTTAAACGTTTTGCAAACAATACAAGTCTCATTTACTCGAACTAGCTTCTTCTACAGTCTAAACTTTAAACTGCTTCCTAATAACTGTAATACTTATTCATATTTACAGCAATTTGCTGCTTATATTCGAACATTCGTAGCTAATGAATGCAAATTTAACCGGCAGTTACTTATATAAACTTTGTGAACAGCCAATTAAATACAATAAGTTAATATATAAAGTTTCAAGTTATATATTAACTTGATATATCTTAACAAATTACGTTTATTTATGAACTTACAAGTTATTGTTTCAAATAGTTGTTTTGTTACAATTGTTGTTTACCACAATTCATCTTTAAAATCAAAATTTTTAACAGCTTTCTAGCAGCTGTGATTTTATCTTATTTAATCTTCAACCCACTACCTCAGAAAGAAGTCTTTAGTTGCAGAGCTATAAAACCCTAGATTTTAATAAAATTTCTTTGTTAACATTTTAATAATCAAATTACATATTAGTTCTTTTTAAATTGTAAATTTATTAGTAAAAATAAAATACTTGCTATATAATCTTACGAATTTTGCAAACAAACTAGTAGAGCAAGAAATATTTTGTATTTAATATAGTTTTTTTTTCGTCCGCTCTGCACATTACAACTCGTTTTTTTAATGAAAGTTAATAAATAATTATTGTATACAAACTTTGTTAGTAACAAAGACTGATTGTTTAGAAAATCTTGCTTATCTATAAAAATTATTACTTAACTTAAAAAAAATTTCATGAAAACAACAACGCTGAAAACTATTAAAAATATTAATTTACTTCTTAGCTTTACTTAAACAGAGTAATCATATGTTAAAAACTAAATTAGGTTTTAGACGAACAGGTTAAAAAAAAGTTTATATTTTATCATTCTATTTATTTTAATAAAGTTCATCTAAACAAAAAAAACTAACGAAAATGGTTTTCTACTTGTTGTTTTTTAAATGCCTATGTCACATTATGAAACCAAAAAAAAGTAACTTTATTGTTTTGTATATATAGTGACTTCAGCTCTGTAATATATATTTTTTCTGATATGGAATTCTAAAGCTGTTTAAAAGCTAAAATGATTTCTTTGACAGGAGTATTTAGTGATTGTGCATCGATTGCAATTCAAAAGTTTGAAGTTATTTATATTTACGCCAAAAAAAATTAACAGATCAAGACATTTAGTACAAAATTAATTTTACTAGACTCATTTTTTAAATAATTTTTTATAACAGGGTTTATTAACATCTAAAACTTACAATATTTGTATTTTGAGAAAAATGTAGCAAAATACAGTAATTTTTGAATTAATTAGATTAATTAAAAAAAAAGCCAAGATAAATATATTTTTAAACATTTTTGTTAAAAAAATAAGCATAAAATGAATTTTCATAACATTTCTTTATCACAATTTCGTACAACTTTGAACAAAGGTAAAACAAAAAAAATGTTATTCACTAAAATGAATGTTTTATAAGGATAATATATTATTTGTATAGACAAACTCTAATTCTTTAGGTTTGATGACCTTAAATTTCCATGCTGTTTTCTTGCAAGAATAATTTTAATTTTGATAAGATTACAGCTGATTGGAAGCCGTAAAAACTAGTATTTAAAGTATCCTGGATTTTAAAAAATAATACTTGGTTTATATAAAAATCGTTGAAGATATAGTTTCTGAAAATACAATGTTACGTATTTAAACTAAAAGTTTTATAAAAATTAGTATTTTAGTAATTTTAGTAGTTAAAGTTGTTTTTATTTTACGTATGTTTATTTTTCTAAAACAATAAGGTTTGTTTTCATTAAATTAAAACATTTGTTTGTTTTAAGCTTTAAACTTAAATACTAAATTCAATACAATTTCAACTGAGTATATTGTATTTAGATTACTCACTTTCATTTTATATTTTTTTCATAAAGCGAAAGTTTTCAAAATTACACAGAACTATTTTTTCAAGTGATAAATATTAAGTGATTCATAAAACATTAAATATAATAATAAAATAAAAAATCTGACATAGTACAAAACTTTAAATTTTTAAAACGATTTAAACAGAGCAAACTCTGCAGCCTTTTATTATTATTTATTAAGTAAGAACGACATAAGTTAAGAACAAAAGTAGCACTAGAAGAAAAAAAAAATTTAATCACTAACTTATTACAATATCTCTACTTAAATTTTACTGTGTAACTTTAGATTTTAAGTTACTTAAAGTTTACTTTTAGATTTCTAAAAATATATCTGTTTAATTCCTATATTCATGAGTAATAACTTAAAGTGATTTCTTTAACTTTGTTTTAACGACACTTGTTAACATACTTAATTTATTTTGATAAAAAGTTTGTGTAGTTTTAAAACGTCAATGTAATAAATAAAAAAATAAAAAAAGCAACGATAATGAAACATAGTTACGTTTAAACACTTAAATGTTTAAATTTTTGATGATATTATCTTTTTTGTTAGTTTTCCATAATAACATAATTCATATCTTAAAAATAATAACAAATCTTGTTAAAAACCAAGGTTAAATTGTAATTATTCATAACAATATAAGAGATAAATAAAAAGGTAGTAGCAGTTTTGTAGTATGTTTGCACTTGGTCAAAGCTATTTGTATATGTCATATTTTTGAAACAAATTTAATTAAAACACAAAAACAACTTAGTACAACACTACAAAACTACACAACAAGACTACACTTTAATTGTCTAACGGTTTTATTGAAATATAATAAACAAATAGATGATAATTCTTTATTGTTAAGATTAAAGCAAATATCAAAGGGATTTTAAAAGTTTTATACTTTAAATTTTGTATAAATAATTCTTCTTTAATTTAGCTACTCAGCTTAGTATTTTAATACATATCAAAATAAACGAAGGTATCATAAACAAAACGAACTGGGTTTAACTACAAATTTTAAGGGTAGCGAGCCATTAAAACTAGATGTCGCTTTTAAGTTTAAGGTAAATTTTACAGCTAGTGTTAAGCTGTTTTAAATTTTGAACAGGGGATAGTATATGTTGTTTGTTAACAATATATTGAAGCTACATGTAGTCATTTGATAATGTTAGTTAACCAATTGAGAGTATCGAATCGCATGAATGAATGTTGATAAAAAGTAATAAAATATTTATGTTAAACTTTTTTTAATTTAGGATTATAGAAATAGTAATACTCGTAAGTACAAATGCTATATAACTACTTTATCTGAATAAACAACAAAACCGACTGTAAAATAGACAATAATGTTGTTATAGTGTAAAATTTTATTATTATATTTGCTATTTTCTTTAACTAGAATGATTATCTATTATTTTCAACTAATTTTTTATAAGAGAAGTTATTAGGTTTTATTGAATTTATACACTTAAATGTTTCTAAATTTTTTGAGTTCTGTTGTATTTTATTATTACAAACAAAAAACAAGTATCTTTAGTTTAGACTTGCTAAAAAACTAGTTTTGTATAAAATATTATTATTATAAGTACAACATTGTCTTTTAAACTCACATTAGACATTTAATAACAAATTTAAATATAATAAATAAAATTATGTTTTTTACTAATTATTTAAAAACTAAATCCAAGTTTTAGTTTGTGAAACTAGCAAGCAAAATTCACATCGTGAATATAATAGATATTTAATAGATCATGGTGTTTCTGATTGAAATCTTCCAAGCTGTGCTCTCAGGCTGACAACTTACTTTCTTTGACTTTACAAAAACCGCAGTCGTAAGCAAGCTGTTTACGATTTTACTTCAAAAATATTGATCAAACTTTGCCTAATTCTTGGTTTATATACAAAAAATTTAAAGCACATGAAATGAATTTTTAATATGACGTAGGTTAACAATTTAATAAATTAAACTTTACTTTAATCGAGCGATTTGGTCGAGGTTTTTATTTTAGTAGAACATAAATAAAAATGTTTTAAAAATATTTCACAAGAGATCCTGGATTTCTGAGTTTGCATTTGTAGCCTGCATTCAAAGTGCGAACTCAAGTAGAAGATTAGTAACTTACCACAGCCACTAAAATCTGTTTAAAATTGTAATACACCAGGAAAGCATTTTTCAGACCATAGCAGATTTATATACAATATCTAAAAAATTATGTTGCAACAATTGTCTGTAATTTCACGATGTGACGTGGTAATTAAAGAAATATTGATACTTCTTAATCGAAATAATTAAATTAACTGTTTCAATAATTGTAATTAGCTGCAGTAGTTATGTTTTAGAATTTAAAACTAATGAAACGGGTACCATTTAAAAGTTATTAGAGTCGAGGATAATGTTGTTCTATATGCTAATTATTGAAGTTATTGGTAGAGGGTAACAAATAAAATCACACAGAATTACACTGTTTAAAAGAAACAAATTTATACAAATTAAAAAGTAAAATTTATTGATTGCTGATCTCATAGTTTAAGCCTGCTGTATATTACCAGTTAGCATCAAATTTGTTTTAAATAATACAACTACTAGATAGTTATCTAAGATTACGAACAACAAATTACAGTAAATGCTTTAAAAAAATAACGTAAGATTCTATTAACACAGCAGTAAGCAATATTGGTTTTCTCCGAGTAGATTACAGCTATAAGAACGCTGTTTGAAACTATAATGAATCAAGTCAGATGGTAAGTAATATATTCTACACATTAAAGCTAAACACTGTGATTTTAACAAATTACGTAGGCAGTTGAGATGAAATTTGAATTCATCTGTAACTCAGGTTTGCAAAAGGCTTAAAAATTGAGTTTTTCTTAATAATTTCTTGGATTTTAAGTGTATAAGTTTTTCGGTCTGATTAGAGTATACAACAAGTTCAAGAAAAATATTTTTATAATATAAAAGTATAAGCTTTTTTTTTATACATATAGTTGAAAACAAAACGTAATAACACTGTATAAAACTTTGAAACTTTGGTTGTTTACAACAAGAGCTGTAACTTATTTATACAAATAAAATACTACCTTTAAAAATAATCATTTTTGTTCTTTTTTTTTTAATGCACAAATATACTTAAAAACATTTGTAGATTAGTACATTTAATAAAGTTTATTGGTTTTTTAGTATTAAAAGCTTGTGCTATAAACAATTTTTTAGAATAAGGCGTTCATTTAATCAAAAAATACACATTAAAATATAATAATTAACTTACAGATTAATTATTGTATGGTTTGATTTTAACTGTAAAACTATTTTTATTTAATATTTTTTACGCTAGGCTTCTGGCATGATTATACTTCAAGCGAATAAATCTGTCCAATTGGTAATACTTTTGAAAAAAAAACTACAGCTTTAACAAAGATGTTTCAAATTATTAAATAATGTAATCATGATTAATCTAAAAATAACCCAAAATTAATATTGCTGACTGAAGCTACTTGTTGTGAGATTACAGTGTTACGTAATCAATTGTGAAATATCAGTTAGTTTTAATAAAAAATAACAAATTAAGTGTTATGCTATTTAAATTTTGTATTTAAATGAAAACAAAAAATCTATCACTACAACTAGTTTGGGTTTTCCTATCAAAATTTATTTTTTAATTTTAAGTTAAAATAAAACTTGATTTGTAAAAACTTGATGTTTTTTTAATTACTATTAGTTTTTTTGTTACTGTTTTTATTTTTATTGTTATAATTATTACTGTAACTATTGCTGTTATTATTATCTATATTTTTCTTTTTGTTTATTTCATTTATTGTTAGTTTGATTAAGAATTATATCATTAGTTATACATTGTTACCAATGTTATCATTGTTAACTAACATACATATTTTATTGTTTTCATTTTTTAAACGTAATTGAAAGTATGATTATATATCATAAATTGCTGAGTTTGCATTTTGAACTTCATCCAAATTTTGAAGCAATATTAAAGTTTAATATCAATAAATTATTAAAGCTGCTACAAAGCTGTTACAAACTGAAAAAGACTAATACGAAAATAAATGCTTATCAAACACATTTTATATATGACATATTAAAGCTAAATGTTGTGGTTTCGTAGTTTAGCGTAGGCAACTAAGAGATGGTTTATATATAAAATTCTGATAAAAAACATTCATTTTTTAAAACTTGATACTAATATAAACTTGTTAACTTTCTGGTTCTCAGTTCATTAAACAACTTTTAATA
>NW_028139410.1:0-82148 GCF_965202585.1 Thalia democratica
TTTGCAAAGTTTTAACTGTTTTAGTCAAGAATTGTTTGTGTAAGAGTGCTAAAACGTATGGATTGTACATTGACTAGTAAAAAGTTCAGAAGACTGTAAAATTTTTTCTAAACAATTTTAAGCAAAAATAAAAAAAGCGTGTCGTAGCCAATACATTAAACAACATGTTTGCAAAGTTTTAACTGTTTTAGTCAAGAATTGTTTGTGTAAGAGTGCTAAAACGTATGGATTATACATTGACGAAAGCAAGCATAGGTGTTTTTTAATGTAAAAAGTTCAGAAGGCTGTAAAATTTTTTCTAATCAATTTTAAGCAAAAATAAAAAAAGCGTGTCGTAGCCAATACATTAAACAACATGTTTGCAAAGTTTTAACTGTTTTAGTCAAGAATTGTTTGTGTAAGAGTGCTAAAACGTATGGATTGTACATTGACTAGTAAAAAGTTCAGAAGACTGTAAAATTTTTTCTAAACAATTTTAAGCAAAAATAAAAAAAGCGTGTCGTAGCCAATACATTAAACAACATGTTTGCAAAGTTTTAACTGTTTTAGTCAAGAATTGTTTGTGTAAGAGTGCTAAAACGTATGGATTATACATTAACTAGTAAAAAGTTCAGAAGGCTGTAAAATTTTTTCTAATCAATTTTAAGCAAAAATAAAAAAAGCGTGTCGTAGCCAATACATAAAACAACATGTTTGCAAAGTTTTAACTGTTTTAGTCAAGAATTGTTTGTGTAAGAGTGCTAAAACGTATGGATTATACATTGACTAGTAAAAAGTTCAGAAGACTGTAAAATTTTTTCTAAACAATTTTAAGCAAAAATAAAAAAAGCGTATCGTAGCCAATACATTAAACAACATATTTGCAAAGTTTTAACTGTTTTAGTCAAGAATTGTTTGTGTAAGAGTGCTAAAACGTATGGATTATACATTGACGAAAGCAAGCATAGGTGTTTTTTAATGTAAAAAGTTCAGAAGGCTGTAAAATTTTTTCTAATCAATTATAAGCAAAAATAAAAAAAGCGTGTCGTAGCAAATACATTAAACAACATGTTTGCAAAGTTTTAACTGTTTTAGTCAAGAATTGTTTGTGTAAGAGTGCTAAAACGTATGGATTATACATTAACTAGTAAAAAGTTCAGAAGACTGTAAAATTTTTTTTAAACAATTTTAAGCAAAAATAAAAAAGTGTGTCGTAGCCAATACATTAAACAACATATTTGCAAAGTTTTAACTGTTTTAGTCAAGAATTGTTTGTGTAAGAGTGCTAAATCGTATGGATTATACATTGACTAGTAAAAAATTCAGAAGACTGTAAAATTTTTTCTAAACAATTTTAAGCAAAAATAAATAAGCGTGTCGTAGCCAATACAATAAACAACATATTTGCAAAGTTTTAACTGTTTTAGTCAAGAATTGTTTGTGTAAGAGTGCTAAAACGTATGGATTATACATTAACTAGTAAAAAGTTCAGAAGACTGTAAAAATTTTTTTTAAACAATTTTAAGCAAAAATAAAAAAAGCGTGTCGTAGCCAATACATTAAACAACATATTTGCAAAGTTTTAACTGTTTTAGTCAAGAATTGTTTGTGTAAGAGTGCTAAAACGATTGGATTATACATTGACTAGTAAAAAATTCAGAAGACTGTAAAATTTTTTCTAAACAATTTTAAGCAAAAATAAAAAAAGCGTGTCGTAGCCAATACATTAAACAACATAGTTGCAAAGTTTTAACTGTTTTAGTCAAGAATTGTTTGTGTAAGAGTGCTAAAACGTTTTGATTATACATTGACGAAAGCAAGCATAGGTGTTTTTTAATGTAAAAAGTTCAGAAGGCTGTAAAATTTTTTCTAATCAATTTTAAGCAAAAATAAAAAAAGCGTGTCGTAGCCAATACATTAAACAACATATTTGCAAAGTTTTAACTGTTTTAGTCAAGAATTGTTTGTGTAAGAGTGCTAAAACGTATGGATTATACATTGACTAGTAAAAAGTTCAGAAGACTGTAAAATTTTTTCTAAACAATTTTAAGCAAAAATAAAAAAGCGTATCGTAGCCAATACATTGAACAACATGTTTGCAAAGTTTTAACTGTTTTAGTCAAGAATTGTTTGTGTAAGAGTGCTAAAACGTATGGATTATACATTGACGAAAGCAAGCATAGGTGTTTTTTAATGTAAAAAGTTCAGAAGGCTGTTAAATTTTTTCTAAACAATTTTAAGCAAAAATAAAAAAAGCGTGTCGTAGCCAATACATTAAACAACATGTTTGCAAAGTTTTAACTGTTTTAGTCAAGAATTGTTTGTGTAAGAGTGCTAAAACGTATGGATTATACATTGACTAGTAAAAAGTTCAGAAGGCTGTAAAATTTTTTCTAAACAATTTTAAGCAAAAATAAAAAAAAGCGTGTCGTAGCCAATACATTAAACAACATGTTTGCAAAGTTTTAACTGTTTTAGTCAAGAATTGTTTGTGTAAGAATGCTAAAACGTATGGATTATACATTGACGAAAGCAAGCATAGGTGTTTTTTAATGTAAAAAGTTCAGAAGGCTGTAAAATTTTTTCTAATCAATTTTAAGCAAAAATAAAAAAAAGCGTGTCGTAGCAAATACATTAAACAACATGTTTGCAAAGTTTTAACTGTTTTAGTCAAGAATTGTTTGTGTAAGAGTGCTAAATCGTATGGATTATACATTGACTAGTAAAAAATTCAGAAGACTGTAAAATTTTTTCTAAACAATTTTAAGCAAAAATAAAAAAAGCGTGTCGTAGCCAATACAATAAACAACATATTTGCAAAGTTTTAACTGTTTTAGTCAAGAATTGTTTGTGTAAGAGTGCTAAAACGTATGGATTATACATTAACTAGTAAAAAGTTCAGAAGACTGTAAAAATTTTTTTTAAACAATTTTAAGCAAAAATAAAAAAAGCGTGTCGTAGCCAATACATTAAACAACATATTTGCAAAGTTTTAACTGTTTTAGTCAAGAATTGTTTGTGTAAGAGTGCTAAAACGATTGGATTATACATTGACTAGTAAAAAATTCAGAAGACTGTAAAATTTTTTCTAAACAATTTTAAGCAAAAATAAAAAAAGCGTGTCGTAGCCAATACATTAAACAACATAGTTGCAAAGTTTTAACTGTTTTAGTCAAGAATTGTTTGTGTAAGAGTGCTAAAACGTTTGGATTAAACATTGACGAAAGCAAGCATAGGTGTTTTTTAATGTAAAAAGTTCAGAAGGCTGTAAAATTTTTTCTAATCAATTTTAAGCAAAAATAAAAAAAGGGTGTCGTAGCCAATACATTAAACAACATATTTGCAAAGTTTTAACTGTTTTAGTCAAGAATTGTTTGTGTAAGAGTGCTAAAACGTATGGATTATACATTGACTAGTAAAAAGTTCAGAAGACTGTAAAATTTTTTCTAAACAATTTTAAGCAAAAATAAAAAAGCGTATCGTAGCCAATACATTGAACAACATGTTTGCAAAGTTTTAACTGTTTTAGTCAAGAATTGTTTGTGTAAGAGTGCTAAAACGTATGGATTATACATTGACGAAAGCAAGCATAGGTGTTTTTTAATGTAAAAAGTTCAGAAGGCTGTTAAATTTTTTCTAAACAATTTTAAGCAAAAATAAAAAAAGCGTGTCGTAGCCAATACATTAAACAACATGTTTGCAAAGTTTTAACTGTTTTAGTCAAGAATTGTTTGTGTAAGAGTGCTAAAACGTATGGATTATACATTGACTAGTAAAAAGTTCAGAAGGCTGTAAAATTTTTTCTAAACAATTTTAAGCAAAAATAAAAAAAAGCGTGTCGTAGCCAATACATTAAACAACATGTTTGCAAAGTTTTAACTGTTTTAGTCAGGAATTGTTTGTGTAAGAATGCTAAAACGTATGGATTATACATTGACGAAAGCAAGCATAGGTGTTTTTTAATGTAAAAAGTTCAGAAGGCTTTAAAATTTTTTCTAATCAATTTTAAGCAAAAATAAAAAAAAGCGTGTCGTAGCAAATACATTAAACAACATGTTTGCAAAGTTTTAACTGTTTTAGTCAAGAATTGTTTGTGTAAGAGTGCTAAAACGTATGGATTATACATTGACTAGTAAAAAGTTCAGAAGACTGTAAAATTTTTTCTAAACAATTTTAAGCAAAAATAAAAAAAGAGTGTCGTAGCCAATACATTAAACAACATATTTGCAAAGTTTTAACTGTTTTAGTCAAGAATTGTTTGTATAAGAGTGCTAAAACGTATGGATTATACATTGACGAAAGCAAGCATAGGTGTTTTTTAATGTAAAAAGTTCGGAAGGCTGTAAAATTTTTTCTAAACAATTTTAATCAAAAATAAAAAAAGCGTGTCGTAGCCAATACATTAAACAACATGTTTGCAAAGTTTTAACTGTTTTAGTCAAGAATTGTTTGTGTAAGAGTGCTAAAACGTATGGATTATACATTGACTAGTAAAAAGTTCAGAAGGCTGTAAAATTTTTTCTAAACAATTTTAAGCAAAAATAAAAAAAGCGTGTCGTAGCCAATACATTAAACAACATGTTAGCAAAGTTTTAACTGTTTTAGTCAAGAATTGTTTGTGTAAGAGTGCTAAAACGTATGGATTATACATTGACGAAAGCAAGCATAGGTGTTTTTTAATGTAAAAAGTTCAGAAGGCTGTAAAATTTTTTCTAATCAATTTTAAGCAAAAATAAAAAAAGCGTGTCGTAGCCAATACATTAAACAACATGTTTGCAAAGTTTTAACTGTTTTAGTCAAGAATTGTTTGTGTAAGAGTGCTAAAACGTATGGATTGTACATTGACTAGTAAAAAGTTCAGAAGACTGTAAAATTTTTTCTAAACAATTTTAAGCAAAAATAAAAAAAGCGTGTCGTAGCCAATACATTAAACAACATGTTTGCAAAGTTTTAACTGTTTTAGTCAAGAATTGTTTGTGTAAGAGTGCTAAAACGTATGGATTATACATTGACGAAAGCAAGCATAGGAGTTTTTTAATGTAAAAAGTTCAGAAGGCTGTAAAATTTTTTCTAATCAATTTTAAGCAAAAATAAAAAAAGCGTGTCGTAGCCAATACATTAAACAACATGTTTGCAAAGTTTTAACTGTTTTAGTCAAGAATTGTTTGTGTAAGAGTGCTAAAACGTATGGATTGTACATTGACTAGTAAAAAGTTCAGAAGACTGTAAAATTTTTTCTAAACAATTTTAAGCAAAAATAAAAAAAGCGTGTCGTAGCCAATACATTAAACAACATGTTTGCAAAGTTTTAACTGTTTTAGTCAAGAATTGTTTGTGTAAGAGTGCTAAAACGTATGGATTATACATTAACTAGTAAAAAGTTCAGAAGGCTGTAAAATTTTTTCTAATCAATTTTAAGCAAAAATAAAAAAAGCGTGTCGTAGCCAATACATAAAACAACATGTTTGCAAAGTTTTAACTGTTTTAGTCAAGAATTGTTTGTGTAAGAGTGCTAAAACGTATGGATTATACATTGACTAGTAAAAAGTTCAGAAGACTGTAAAATTTTTTCTAAACAATTTTAAGCAAAAATAAAAAAAGCGTATCGTAGCCAATACATTAAACAACATATTTGCAAAGTTTTAACTGTTTTAGTCAAGAATTGTTTGTGTAAGAGTGCTAAAACGTATGGATTATACATTGACGAAAGCAAGCATAGGTGTTTTTTAATGTAAAAAGTTCAGAAGGCTGTAAAATTTTTTCTAATCATTTATAAGCAAAAATAAAAAAAGCGTGTCGTAGCAAATACATTAAATAACATGTTTGCAAAGTTTTAACTGTTTTAGTCAAGAATTGTTTGTGTAAGAGTGCTAAAACGTATGGATTATACATTAACTAGTAAAAAGTTCAGAAGACTGTAAAATTTTTTTTTAAACAATTTTAAGCAAAAATAAAAAAAGTGTGTCGTAGCCAATACATTAAACAACATATTTGCAAAGTTTTAACTGTTTTAGTCAAGAATTGTTTGTGTAAGAGTGCTAAATCGTATGGATTATACATTGACTAGTAAAAAATTCAGAAGACTGTAAAATTTTTTCTAAACAATTTTAAGCAAAAATAAAAAAGCGTGTCGTAGCCAATACAATAAACAACATATTTGCAAAGTTTTAACTGTTTTAGTCAAGAATTGTTTGTGTAAGAGTGCTAAAACGTATGGATTATACATTAACTAGTAAAAAGTTCAGAAGACTGTAAAAATTTTTTTTAAACAATTTTAAGCAAAAATAAAAAAAGCGTGTCGTAGCCAATACATTAAACAACATATTTGCAAAGTTTTAACTGTTTTAGTCAAGAATTGTTTGTGTAAGAGTGCTAAAACGATTGGATTATACATTGACTAGTAAAAAATTCAGAAGACTGTAAAATTTTTTCTAAACAATTTTAAGCAAAAATAAAAAAAGCGTGTCGTAGCCAATACATTAAACAACATATTTGCGAAGTTTTAACTGTTTTAGTCAAGAATTCTTTGTGTAAGAGTGCTAAAACGTATGGATTATACATTGACGAAAGCAAGCATAGGTGTTTTTTAATGTAAAAAGTTCAGAAGACTGTAAAATTTTTTCTAAACAATTTTAAGCAAAAATAAATAAAGCGTGTCGTAGCCAATACATTAAACAACATATTTGCAAAGTTTTAACTGTTTTAGTCAAGAATTGTTTGTGTAAGAGTGCTAAAACGTATGGATTATACATTGACTAGTAAAAAGTTCAGAAGACTGTAAAATTTTTTCTAAACAATTTTAAGCAAAAATAAAAAAAGCGTATCGTAGCCAATACATTAAACAACATATTTGAAAAGTTTTAACTGTTTTAGTCAAGAATTGTTTGTGTAAGAGTGCTAAAACGTATGGATTATACATTGACGAAAGCAAGCATAGGTGTTTTTTAATGTAAAAAGTTCAGAAGACTGTAAAATTTTTTATAAACAATTTTAAGCAAAAATAAAAAAAGCGTGTCGTAGCCAATACATTAAACAACATATTTTCAAAGTTTTAACTGTTTTAGTAAAGAATTGTTTGTGTAAGAGTGCTATTACGTATGGATTATACATTGACGAAAGCAAGCATAGGTGTTTTTTAATGTAAAAAGTTCAGAAGACTGTAAATTTTTTTCTAAACATTTTTAAGCAAAAATAAAAAAGCGTGTCGTAGCCAATACATTAAACAACATGTTTGCAAAGTTTTAACTGTTTTAATTAAGAATTGTTTGTGTAAGAGTGCTAAAACGTATGGATTATACATTGACGAAAGCAAGCATAGGTGTTTTTTAATGTAAAAAGTTCAGAAGGCTGTAAAATTTTTTCTAATCAATTTTAAGCAAAAATAAAAAAAGCATGTCGTAGCCAATACATTAAACAACATGTTTGCAAAGTTTTAACTGTTTTAGTCAAGAATTGTTTGTGTAAGAGTGCTAAAACGTATGGATTATACATTGACTAGTAAAAAGTTCAGAAGACTGTAAAATTTTTTCTAAACAATTTTAAGCAAAAAAAAAAGCGTGTCGTAGCCAATACATTAAACAACATGTTTGCAAAGTTTTAACTGTTTTAGTCAAGAATTGTTTGTGTAAGAGTGCTAAAACGTATGGATTATACATTGACGAAAGCAAGCATAGGTGTTTTTTAATGTAAAAAGTTCAGAAGGCTGTAAAATTTTTTCTAATCAATTTTAAGAAAAAATAAAAAAATCGTGTCGTAGCCAATACATTAAACAACATGTTTGCAAAGTTTTAACTGTTTTAGTCAAGAATTGTTTGTGTAAGAGTGCTAAAACGTATGGATTATACATTGACTAGTAAAAAGTTCAGAAGACTGTAAAATTTTTTCTAAACAATTTTAAGCAAAAATAAAAAAAGCTTGTCGTAGCCAATACATTAAACAACATATTTGCAAAGTTTTAACTGTTTTAGTCAAGAATTGTTTGTGTAAGAGTGCTAAAACGTATGGATTATACATTGACGAAAGCAAGCATAGGTGTTTTTATAATGTAAAAAGTTCAGAAGGCTGTAAAATTTTTTCTAATCAATTTTAAGCAAAAATAAAAAAAGCGTGTCGTAGCAAATACATTAAACAACATGTTTGCAAAGTTTTAACTGTTTTAGTCAAGAATTGTTTGTGTAAGAGTGCTAAAACGTATGGATTATACATTAACTAGTAAAAAAGTCAGAAGATTGTAAAATTTTTTTTTAAACAATTTTAAGCAAAAATAAAAAAAGCGTGTCGTAGCCAATACATTAAACAACATATTTGCAAATTTTTAACTGTTTTAGTCAAGAATTGTTTGTGTAAGAGTGCTAAATCGTATGGATTATACATTGACTAGTAAAAAGTTCAGAAGACTGTAAAATTTTTTCTAAACAATTTTAAGCAAAAATAAAAAAGCGTGTCGTAGCCAATACATTAAACAACATATTTGCAAAGTTTTAACTGTTTTAGTCAAGAATTGTTTGTGTAAGAGTGCTAAAACGTATGGATTATACATTGACGAAAGCAAGCATAGGTGTTTTTTAATGTAAAAAGTTCAGAAGACTGTAAAATTTTTCTAAACAATTTTAAGCAAAAATAAAAAAAGCGTGTCGTAGCCAATACCTTAAACAACATATTTGAAAAGTTTTAACTGTTTTAGTCAAGAATTGTTTGTGTAAGAGTGCTAAAACGTATGGATTATACGTTGACTAGTAAAAAGTTCAGAAGACTGTAAAATTTTTTCTAAACAATTTTAAGCAAAAATAAAAAAAGCATGTCGTAGCCAATACATTAAACAACATATTTGAAAAGTTTTAACTGTTTTAGTCAAGAATTGTTTGTGTAAGAGTGCTAAAACGTATGGATTATACATTGACGAAAGCAAGCATAGGTGTTTTTTAATGTAAAAAGTTCAGAAGACTGTAAAATTTTTTCTAAACAATTTAAGCAAAAATAAAAAAAGCGTGTCGTAGCCTATACATTAAACAACATATTTGCAAAGTTTTAACTGTTTTAGTCAAGAATTGTTTGTGTAAGAGTGCTAAAACGTATGGATTATACATTGACTAGTAAAAAGTTCAGAAGACTGTAAAATTTTTTCTAAACAATTTTAAGCAAAAATAAAAAAAGCGTATCGTAGCCAATACATTGAACAACATGTTTGCAAAGTTTTAACTGTTTTAGTCAAGAATTGTTTGTGTAAGAGTGCTAAAACGTATGGATTATACATTGACTAGTAAAAAGTTCAGAAGACTGTAAAATTTTTTCTAAACAATTTTAAGCAAAAATAAATAAAGCGTGTCGTAGCCAATACATTAAACAACATGTTTGCAAAGTTTTAACTGTTTTAGTCAAGAATTGTTTTTGTAAGAGTGCTAAAACGTATGGATTATACATTGACTAGTAAAAAGTTCAGAAGACTGTAAAGTTTTTTATAAACAATTTTAAGCAAAAATAAAAAAAAGCGTGTCGTAGCCAATACATTAAACAACATGTTTGCAAAGTTTTAACTGTTTTAGTCAAGAATTGTTTGTGTAAGAGTGCTAAAACGTATGGATTATACATTGACTAGTAAAAAGTTCAGAAGACTGTAAAATTTTTTCTAAACAATTTTAAGCAAAAATAAAAAAAGCGTGTCGTAGCCAATACATTAAACAACATATTTGCAAAGTTTTAACTGTTTTAGTCAAGAATTGTTTGTGTAAGAGTGCTAAAACGTATGGATTATACATTGACTAGTAAAAAGTTCAGAAGACTGTAAAATTTTTTCTAAACAATTTTAAGCAAAAATAAAAAAAGCGTGTCATAGCCAATACATTAAACAACATATTTGCAAAGTTTTAACTGTTTTAGTCAAGAATTGTTTGTGTAAGAGTGCTAAAACGTATGGATTATACATTGACTAGTAAAAAGTTCAGAAGACTGTAAAATTTTTTCTAAACAATTTTAAGCAAAAATAAAAAAAGCGTGTCGTAGCCAATACATTAAACAACATATTTGCAAAGTTTTAACTGTTTTAGTAAAGAATTGTTTGTGTAAGAGTGCTATTACTTACGGATTATACATTGACGAAAGCAAGCATAGGTGTTTTTTAATGTAAAAAGTTCAGAAGACTGTAAATTTTTTTCTAAACATTTTTTAGCAAAAATAAAAAAAGCGTGTCGTAGCCAATACATTAAACAACATATTTGCAAAGTTTTAACTGTTTTAGTCAAGAATTGTTTGTGTAAGAGTGCTAAAACGTATGGATTATACATTGACTAGTAAAAAGTTCAGAAGACTGTAAAATTTTTTTTGAACAATTTTAAGCAAAAATAAAAAAAGCGTGTCGTAGCCAATACATTAAACAACATGTTTGCAAAGTTTTAACTGTTTTAGTCAAGAATTGTTTGTGTAAGAGTGCTAAAACGTATGGATTATACATTGACGAAAGCAAGCATAGGTGTTTTTTAATGTAAAAAGTTCAGAAGGCTGTAAAATTTTTTCTAATCAATTTTATGCAAAAATAAAAAAAGCGTGTCGTAGCCAATACATTAAACAACATGTTTGCAAAGTTTTAACTGTTTTAGTCAAGAATTGTTTGTGTAAGAGTGCTAAAACGTATGGATTATACATTGACGAAAGCAAGCATAGGTGTTTTTTAATGTAAAAAGTTCAGAAGGCTGTAAAATTTTTTCTAATCAATTTTAAGCAAAAATAAGAAAATCGTGTCGTAGCCAATACATTAAACAACATGTTTGCAAAGTTTTAACTGTTTTAGTCAAGAATTGTTTGTGTAAGAGTGCTAAAACGTATGGATTATACATTGACTAGTAAAAAGTTCAGAAGACTTTAAAATTTTTTCTAAACAATTTTAAGCAAAAATAAAAAAAGCTTGTCGTAGCCAATACATTAAACAACATATTTGCAAAGTTTTAACTGTTTTAGTCAAGAATTGTTTGTGTAAGAGTGCTAAAACATATGGATTATACATTGACTAGTAAAAAGTTCAGAAGACTGTAAAATTTTTTCTAAACAATTTTAAGCAAAAATAAAAAAAGCGTGTCGTAGCCAATACATTAAACAACATAGTTGCAAAGTTTTAACTGTTTTAGTCAAGAATTGTTTGTGTAAGAGTGCTAAAACGTTTGTATTATACATTGACGAAAGCAAGCATAGGTGTTTTTTAATGTAAAAAGTTCAGAAGGCTGTAAAATTTTTTCTAATCAATTTTAAGCAAAAATAAAAAAGCTTGTCGTAGCCAATACATTAAACAACATATTTGCAAAGTTTTAACTGTTTTAGTCAAGAATTGTTTGTGTAAGAGTGCTAAAACGTATGGATTATACATTGACTAGTAAAAAGTTCAGAAGACTGTAAAATTTTTTCTAAACAATTTTAAGCAAAAATAAAAAAAGCGTATCGTAGCCAATACATTGAACAACATGTTTGCAAAGTTTTAACTGTTTTAGTCAAGAATTGTTTGTGTAAGAGTGCTAAAACGTATGGATTATACATTGACTAGTAAAAAGTTCAGAAGACTGTAAAATTTTTTCTAAACAATTTTAAGCAAAAATAAATAAAGCGTGTCGTAGCCAATACATTAAACAACATGTTTGCAAAGTTTTAACTGTTTTAGTCAAGAATTGTTTGTGTAAGAGTGCTAAAACGTATGGATTATACATTGACTAGTAAAAAGTTCAGAAGACTGTAAAGTTTTTTATAAACAATTTTAAGCAAAAATAAATAAAGCGTGTCGTAGCCAATACATTAAACAACATATTTGCAAAGTTTTAACTGTTTTAGTCAAGAATTGTTTGGGTAAGAGTGCTAAAACGTATGGATTATACATTGACTAGTAAAAAGTTCAGAAGACTGTAAAATTTTTTCTAAACAATTTTAAGCAAAAATAAAAAAAGCGTGTCGTAGCCAATACATTAAACAACATGTTTGCAAAGTTTTAACTGTTTTAGTCAAGAATTGTTTGTGTAAGAGTGCTAAAACGTATGGATTATACATTGACTAGTAAAAAGTTCAGAAGACTGTAAAATTTTTTCTAAACAATTTTAAGCAAAAATAAAAAAAGCGTGTCGTAGCCAATACATTAAACAACATATTTGCAAAGTTTTAACTGTTTTAGTCAAGAATTGTTTGTGTAAGAGTGCTAAAACGTATGGATTATACATTGACTAGTAAAAAGTTCAGAAGACTGTAAAATTTTTTCTAAACAATTTTAAGCAAAAATAAAAAAAGCGTGTCGTAGCCAATACTTTAAACAACATATTTGCAAAGTTTTAACTGTTTTAGTCAAGAATTGTTTGTGTAAGAGTGCTAAAACGTATGGATTATACATTGACTAGTAAAAAGTTCAGAAGACTGTAAAATTTTTTCTAAACAATTTTAAGCAAAAATAAAAAAAGCGTGTCGTAGCCAATACATTAAACAACATATTTGCAAAGTTTTAACGGTTTTAGTCAAGAATTGTTTGTGTAAGAGTGCTAAAACGTATGGATTATACATTGACTAGTAAAAAGTTCAGAAGACTGTAAAATTTTTTCTAAACAATTTTAAGCAAAAAAAAAAAAAAGCGTGTCGTAGCCAATACATTAAACAACATGTTTGCAAAGTTTTAACTGTTTTAGTCAAGAATTGTTTGTGTAAGAGTGCTAAAACGAATGGATTATACATTGACTAGTAAAAAGTTCAGAAGACTGTAAAATTTTTTCTAAACAATTTTAAGCAAAAATAAAAAAAGCGTGTCGTAGCCAATACATTAAACAACATGTTTGCAAAGTTTTAACTGTTTTAGTCAAGAATTGTTTGTGTAAGAGTGCTAAAACGTATGGATTATACATTGACGAAAGCAAGCATAGGTGTTTTTTAATGTAAAAAGTTCAGAAGACTGTAAAATTTTTTCTAATCAATTTTAAGCAAAAATAAAAAAAGCGTGTCGTAGCCAATACATTAAACAACATGTTTGCAAAGTTTTAACTGTTTTAGTCAAGAATTGTTTGTGTAAGAGTGCTAAAACGTATGGATTATACATTGACTAGTAAAAAGTTCAGAAGACTGTAAAATTTTTTCTAAACAATTTTAAGCAAAAATAAAAAAAAGCGTGTCGTAGCCAATACATTAAACAACATGTTTGCAAAGTTTTAACTGTTTTAGTCAAGAATTGTTTGTGTAAGAGTGCTAAAACGTATGGATTATACATTGACTAGTAAAAAGTTCAGAAGACTGTAAAATTTTTTCTAAACAATTTTAAGCAAAAATAAAAAAAGCGTGTCGTAGCCAATACATTAAACAACATATTTGCAAAGTTTTAACTGTTTTAGTCAAGAATTGTTTGTGTAAGAATACTAAAACGTATGGATTATACATTGACTAGTAAAAAGTTCAGAAGAGTGTAAAATTTTTTCTAAACAATTTTAAGCAAAAATAAAAAAAGCGTGTCGTAGCCAATACATTAAACAACATATTTACAAAGTTTTAACTGTTTTAGTCAAGAACTGTTTGTGTAAGAGTGCTAAAACGTATGGATTATACATTGACTAGTAAAAAGTTCAGAAGACTGTAAAATTTTTTCTAAACAATTTTAAGCAAAAATAAAAAAAGCGTGTCGTAGCCAATACATTAAACAACATATTTGCAAAGTTTTAACGGTTTTAGTCAAGAATTGTTTGTGTAAGAGTGCTAAAACGTATGGATTATACATTGACTAGTAAAAAGTTCAGAAGACTGTAAAATTTTTTCTAAACAATTTTAAGCAAAAATAAAAAGAGCGTGTCGTAGCCAATACATTAAACAACATGTTTGCAAAGTTTAACTGTTTTAGTCAAGAATTGTTTGTGTAAGAGTGCTAAAACGTATGGATTATACATTGACTAGTAAAAAGTTCAGAAGACTGTAAAATTTTTTCTAAACAATTTTAAGCAAAAATAAAAAAAGCGTGTCGTAGCCAATACATTAAACAACATGTTTGCAAAGTTTTAACTGTTTTAGTCAAGAATTGTTTGTGTAAGAGTGCTAAAACGTATGGATTATACATTGACGAAAGCAAGCATAGGTGTTTTTTAATGTAAAAAGTTCAGAAGGCTGTAAAATTTTTTCTAATCAATTTTAAGCAAAAATAAAAAAAGCATCTCGTAGCCAATACATTAAACAACATGTTTGCAAAGTTTTAACTGTTTTAGTCAAGAATTGTTTGTGTAAGAGTGCTAAAACGTATGGATTATACATTGACTAGTAAAAAGTTCAGAAGACTGTAAATTTTTTTCTAAACAATTTTAAGCAAAAATAAAAAAAGCGTGTCGTAGCCAATACATTAAACAACATGTTTGCAAAGTTTTAACTGTTTTAGTCGAGATTAGTTTGTTTAAAAGTGCTAAAACGTATGGATTATACATTGACGAAAGCAAGCATGGGTGTTTTTTAATGTAAAAAGTTCAGAAGGCTGTAAAATTTTTTCTAATCAACTTTAAGCAAAAATAAAAAAAGCGTGTCGTAGCCAATACATTAAACAACATGTTTGCAAAGTTTTAACTGTTTTAGTCAAGAATTGTTTGTGTAAGAGTGCTAAAACGTATGGATTATACAATGACGAAAGCAAGCATAGGTGTTTTTTAATGTAAAAAGTTCAGAAGGCTGTAAATTTTTTTCTAATCAATTTTAAGCAAAAATAAAAAAAGCATCCTGAGCCAATACATTAAACAACATATTTGCAAAGTTTTAACTGTTTTAGTCAAGAATTGTTTGTGTAAGAGTGCTAAAACGTATGGATTATACATTGACTAGTAAAAAGTTCAGAAGACTGTAAATTTTTTTCTAAACAATTTTAAGCAAAAATAAAAAAAGCGTGTCGTAGCCAATACATTAAACAACATGTTTGCAAAGTTTTAACTGTTTTAGTCGAGATTAGTTTGTTTAAAAGTGCTAAAACGTATGGATTATACATTGACGAAAGCAAGCATAGGTGTTTTTTAATGTAAAAAGTTCAGAAGGCTGTAAAAATTTTTCTAATCAATTTTAAGCAAAAATAAAAAAAGCGTGTCGTAGCCAATACATTAAACAACATGTTTGCAAAGTTTTAACTGTTTTAGTCAAGAATTGTTTGTGTAAGAGTGCTAAAACGTATGGATTATACATTGACGAAAGCAAGCATGGGTGTTTTTTAATGTAAAAAGTTCAGAAGGCTGTAAAATTTTTTCTAATCAACTTTAAGCAAAAATAAAAAAAGTGTGTCGTAGCCAATACATTAAACAACATGTTTGCAAAGTTTTAACTGTTTTAGTCAAGAATTGTTTGTGTAAGAGTGCTAAAACGTATGGATTATACATTGACGAAAGCAAGCATAGGTGTTTTTTAATGTAAAAAGTTCAGAAGGCTGTAAAATTTTTTCTAATCAATTTTAAGCAAAAATAAAAAAAGCATCTCGTAGCCAATACATTAAACAACATGTTTGCAAAGTTTTAACTGTTTTAGTCAAGAATTGTTTGTGTAAGAGTGCTAAAACGTATGGATTATACATTGACTAGTAAAAAGTTCAGAAGACTGTAAATTTTTTTCTAAACAATTTTAAGCAAAAATAAAAAAAGCGTGTCGTAGCCAATACATTAAACAACATGTTTGCAAAGTTTTAACTGTTTTAGTCGAGATTAGTTTGTTTAAAAGTGCTAAAACGTATGGATTATACATTGACGAAAGCAAGCATAGGTGTTTTTTAATGTAAAAAGTTCAGAAGGCTGTAAAAATTTTTCTAATCAATTTTAAGCAAAAATAAAAAAAGCATGTCGTAGCCAATACATTAAACAACATGTTTGCAAAGTTTTAACTGTTTTAGTCAAGAATTGTTTGTGTAAGAGTGCTAAAACGTATGGATTATACATTGACGAAAGCAAGCATGGGTGTTTTTTAATGTAAAAAGTTCAGAAGGCTGTAAAATTTTTTCTAATCAACTTTAAGCAAAAATAAAAAAAGCATGTCGTAGCCAATACATTAAACAACATGTTTGCAAAGTTTTAACTGTTTTAGTCAAGAATTGTTTGTGTAAGAGTGCTAAAACGTATGGATTATACATTGACGAAAGCAAGCATAGGTGTTTTTTAATGTAAAAAGTTCAGAAGGCTGTAAAATTTTTTCTAATCAATTTTAAGCAAAAATAAAAAAAGCATCCTGAGCCAATACATTAAACAACATATTTGCAAAGTTTTAACTGTTTTAGTCAAGAATTGTTTGTGTAAGAGTGCTAAAACGTATTGATTATACATTGACTAGTAAAAAGTTCAGAAGACTGTAAATTTTTTTCTAAACAATTTTAAGCAAAAATAAAAAAAGCGTGTCGTAGCCAATACATTAAACAACATGTTTGCAAAGTTTTAACTGTTTTAGTCGAGATTAGTTTGTTTAAAAGTGCTAAAACGTATGGATTATACATTGACGAAAGCAAGCATAGGTGTTTTTTAATGTAAAAAGTTCAGAAGGCTGTAAAAATTTTTCTAATCAATTTTAAGCAAAAATAAAAAAAGCGTGTCGTAGCCAATACATTAAACAACATGTTTGCAAAGTTTTAACTGTTTTAGTCAAGAATTGTTTGTGTAAGAGTGCTAAAACGTATGGATTATACATTGACGAAAGCAAGCATGGGTGTTTTTTAATGTAAAAAGTTCAGAAGGCTGTAAAATTTTTTCTAATCAACTTTAAGCAAAAATAAAAAAAGTGTGTCGTAGCCAATACATTAAACAACATGTTTGCAAAGTTTTAACTGTTTTAGTCAAGAATTGTTTGTGTAAGAGTGCTAAAACGTATGGATTATACATTGACGAAAGCAAGCATAGGTGTTTTTTAATGTAAAAAGTTCAGAAGGCTGTAAAATTTTTTCTAATCAATTTTAAGCAAAAATAAAAAAAGCATCTCGTAGCCAATACATTAAACAACATGTTTGCAAAGTTTTAACTGTTTTAGTCAAGAATTGTTTGTGTAAGAGTGCTAAAACGTATGGATTATACATTGACTAGTAAAAAGTTCAGAAGACTGTAAATTTTTTTCTAAACAATTTTAAGCAAAAATAAAAAAAGCGTGTCGTAGCCAATACATTAAACAACATGTTTGCAAAGTTTTAACTGTTTTAGTCGAGATTAGTTTGTTTAAAAGTGCTAAAACGTATGGATTATACATTGACGAAAGCAAGCATAGGTGTTTTTTAATGTAAAAAGTTCAGAAGGCTGTAAAAATTTTTCTAATCAATTTTAAGCAAAAATAAAAAAAGCATGTCGTAGCCAATACATTAAACAACATGTTTGCAAAGTTTTAACTGTTTTAGTCAAGAATTGTTTGTGTAAGAGTGCTAAAACGTATGGATTATACATTGACGAAAGCAAGCATGGGTGTTTTTTAATGTAAAAAGTTCAGAAGGCTGTAAAATTTTTTCTAATCAACTTTAAGCAAAAATAAAAAAAGTGTGTCGTAGCCAATACATTAAACAACATGTTTGCAAAGTTTTAACTGTTTTAGTCAAGAATTGTTTGTGTAAGAGTGCTAAAACGTATGGATTATACATTGAATAGTAAAAAGTTAAGAAGACTGTAAAATTTTTTCTAAACAATTTTAAGCAAAAATAAAAAAAGCTTGTCGTAGCCAATACATTAAACAACATATTTGCAAAGTTTTAACTGTTTTAGTCCAGAATTGTTTGTGTAAGAGTGCTAAAACGTATGGATTATACATTGACGAAAGCAAGCATAGGTGTTTTTTAATGTAAAAAGTTCAGAAGTCTTCTGAACTTTTTACTAATCAATGTATAATCCATACGTTTTAGCACTCTAACACAAACAATTCTTGACTAAAACAGTTAAAACTTTGCAAATATGTTGTTTAATGTATTGGCTACGACACGCTTTTTTTATTTTTGCTTAAAATTGATTAGAAAAAAATTTACAGTCTTCTGAACTTTTTACTAGTCAATGTATAATCCATACGTTTTAGCACTCTTACACAAACAATTCTTGACTAAAACAGTTAAAACTTTGCAAACATGTTGTTTAATGTATTGGCTACGACACGCTTTTTTTATTTTTGCTTAAAATTGTTTAGAAAATATTTTACAGTCTTCTGAACTTTTTACTAGTCAATGTATAATCCATACGTTTTAGCAGTCTTACACAAACAATTCTTGACTAAAACAGTTAAAACTTTGCAAACATGTTGTTTAATGTATTGGCTACGACACACTTTTTTTATTTTTGCTTAAAATTGATTAGAAAAAATTTTACAGCCTTCTGAACTTTTTACATTAAAAAACACCTATGCTTGCTTTCGTCAATGTATAATCCATACGTTTTAGCACTCTTACACAAACAATTCTTGACTAAAACAGTTAAAACTTTGCAAACATGTTGTTTAATGTATTGGCTACGACACGCTTTTTTATTTTTGCTTAAAATTGTTTAGAAAAAATTTTACAGTCTTCTGAACTTTTTACTAGTCAATGTTTAATCCATACGTTTTAGCACTCTTACACAAACAATTCTTGACTAAAACAGTTAAAACTTTGCAAACATGTTGTTTAATGTATTGGCTACGACACGCTTTTTTTATTTTTGCTTAAAATTGTTTAAAAAAAATTTACAGTCTTCTGAACTTTTTACTAGTCAATGTATAATCCATACGTTTTAGCACTCTTACACAAACAATTCTTGACTAAAACAGTTAAAACTTTGCAAACATGTTGTTTAATGTATTGGCTACGACACGCTTTTTTTATTTTTGCTTAAAATTGTTTAGAAAAAATTTTACAGTCTTCTGAACTTTTTACTAGTCAATGTTTAATCCATACGTTTTAGCACTCTTACACAAACAATTCTTGACTAAAACAGTTAAAACTTTGCAAACATATTGTTTAATGTATTGGCTACGATACGCTTTTTTATTTTTGCTTAAAATTGTTTAGAAAAAATTTTACAGCCTTCTGAACTTTTTACTAGTCAATGTATAATCCATACGTTTTAGCACTCTTACACAAACAATTCTTGACTAAAACAGTTAAAACTTTGCAAACATGTTGTTTAATGTATTGGCTACGACACGCTTTTTTATTTTTGCTTAAAATTGTTTAGAAAAAATTTTACAGTCTTCTGAACTTTTTACTAGTCAATGTATAATCCATACGTTTTAGCACTCTTACACAAACAATTCTTGACCTAAAACAGTTAAAACTTTGCAAACATGTTGTTAAATGTATTGGCTACGACACGCTTTTTTTATTTTTGCTTAAAATTGATTAGAAAAAATTTTACAGCCTTCTGAACTTTTTACATTCAAAAACACCTATGCTTGCTTTCGTCAATGTATAATCCATACGTTTTAGCACTCTTACACAAACAATTCTTGACTAAAACAGTTAAAACTTTGCAAACATGTTGTTTAATGTATTGGCTACGACACGCTTTTTTTATTTTTGCTTAAAATTGTTTAAAAAAAATTTTACAGTCTTCTAAACTTTTTACTAGTCAATGTACAATCCATACGTTTTAGCACTCTTACACAAACAATTCTTGACTAAAACAGTTAAAACTTTGCAAACATGTTTTTATTGTATTGGCTACGACACGCTTTTTTTATTTTTGCTTAAAATTGATTAAAAAAAATTTTACAGTCTTCTGAACTTTTTACTAGTCAATGTATAATCCATACGTTTTAGCACTCTTACACAAACAATTCTTGACTAAAACAGTTAAAACTTTGCAAACATGTTGTTAAATGTATTGGCTACGACACGCTTTTTTTATTTTTGCTTAAAATTGATTAGAAAAAATTTTACAGCCTTCTGAACTTTTTACATTCAAAAACACCTATGCTTGCTTTCGTCAATGTATAATCCATACGTTTTAGCACTCTTACACAAACAATTCTTGACTAAAACAGTTAAAACTTTGCAAACATGTTGTTTAATGTATTGGCTACGACACGCTTTTTTTATTTTTGCTTAAAATTGTTTAGAAAAAATTTTACAGTCTTCTAAACTTTTTACTAGTCAATGTACAATCCATACGTTTTAGCACTCTTACACAAACAATTCTTGACTAAAACAGTTAAAACTTTGCAAACATGTTGTTTAATGTATTGGCTACGACACGCTTTTTTTATTTTTGCTTAAAATTGTTTAGAAAAAATTTTACAGTCTTCTAAACTTTTTACTAGTCAATGTACAATCCATACGTTTTAGCACTCTTACACAAACAATTCTTGACTAAAAAAGTTAAAACTTTGCAAACATGTTTTTTATTGTATTGGCTACGACACGCTTTTTTTATTTTTGCTTAAAATTGATTAAAAAAAATTTTACAGCCTTCTGAACTTTTTACATTAAAAAACATCTATGCTTGCTTTCGTCAATGTATAATCCATACGTTTTAGCACTCTTACACAAACAATTCTTGACTAAAACAGTTAAAACTTTGCAAACATGTTGTTTAATGTATTGGCTACGACACGCTTTTTTTATTTTTGCTTAAAATTGTTTAGAAAAAATTTTACAGTCTTCTGAACTTTTTACTAGTCAATGTATAAACCATACGTTTTAGCACTCTTACACAAACAATTCTTGACTAAAACAGTTAAAACTTTGCAAACATGTTGTTTAATGTATTGGCTACGACACGCTTTTTTTATTTTGCTTAAAATTGTTTAAAAAAAAATTTTACAGTCTTCTGAACTTTTTACTAGTCAATGTATAATCCATACCTTTTAGCACTCTTACACAAACAATTCTTGACTAAAACAGTTAAAACTTTGCAAACATGTTGTTTAATGTATTGGCTACGACACGCTTTTTTTATTTTCGCTTAAAATTGTTTAGAAAAAATTTTACAGTCTTCTGAACTTTTTACTAGTCAATGTATAATCCATACGTTTTAGCACTCTTACACAAACAATTCTTGACTAAAACAGTTAAAACTTTGCAAACATGTTGTTTAATGTATTGGCTACGACACGCTTTTTTTATTTTTGCTTAAAATTGATTAGAAAAAATTTTACAGCCTTCTGAACTTTTTACATTAAAAAACACCTATGCTTGCTTTCGTCAATGTATAATCCATACGTTTTAGCACTCTTACACAAACAATTCTTGACTAAAACAGTTAAAACTTTGCAAACATGTTGTTTAATGTATTGGCTACGACACGCTTTTTTTATTTTTGCTTAAAATTGTTTAGAAAAAATTTTACAGTCTTCTGAACTTTTTACTAATCAATGTATAATCCATACGTTTTAGCACTCTAACACAAACTATTCTTGACTAAAACAGTTAAAACTTTGCAAACATGTTGTTTAATGTATTGGCTACGACACGCTTTTTTTATTTTTGCTTAAATTGTTTAGAAAAAATTTTACAGTCTTCTGAACTTTTTACTAGTCAATGTATAATCCATACGTTTTAGCACTCTTACACAAACAATTCTTGACTAAAACAGTTAAAACTTTGCAAACATGTTGTTTAATGTATTGGCTACGACACGCTTTTTTTATTTTTGCTTAAAATTGATTAGAAAAAATTTTACAGCCTTCTGAACTTTTTACATTAAAAAACACCTATGCTTGCTTTCGTCAATGTATAATCCATACGTTTTAGCACTCTTACACAAACAATTCTTGACTAAAACAGTTAAAACTTTGCAAACATGTTGTTTAATGTATTGGCTACGACACGCTTTTTTTATTTTTGCTTAAAATTGTTTAGAAAAAATTTTACAGCCTTCTGAACTTTTTACTAGTCAATGTATAATCCATACGTTTTAGCACTCTTACACAAACAATTCTTGACTAAAAAAGTTAAAACTTTGCAAACATGTTTTTATTGTATTGGCTACGACACGCTTTTTTTATTTTTGCTTAAAATTGATTAGAAAAAATTTTACAGCCTTCTGAACTTTTTACATTCAAAAACACCTATGCTTGCTTTCGTCAATGTATAATCCATACGTTTTAGCACTCTTACACAAACAATTCTTGACTAAAACAGTTAAAACTTTGCAAACATGTTGTTTAATGTATTGGCTACGACACGCTTTTTTTATTTTTGCTTAAAATTGTTTAGAAAAAATTTTACAGTCTTCTAAACTTTTTACTAGTCAATGTATAATCCATACGTTTTAGCACTCTTACACAAACAATTCTTGACTAAAACAGTTAAAACTTTGCAAACATGTTTTTATTGTATTGGCTACGACACGCTTTTTTTATTTTTGCTTAAAATTGATTAAAAAAAATTTTACAGCCTTCTGAACTTTTTACATTAAAAAACATCTATGCTTGCTTTCGTCAATGTATAATCCATACGTTTTAGCACTCTTACACAAACAATTCTTGACTAAAACAGTTAAAACTTTGCAAACATGTTGTTTAATGTATTGGCTACGACATGCTTTTTTTATTTTTGCTTAAAATTGTTTAGAAAAAATTTTACAGTCTTCTGAACTTTTTACTAGTCAATGTATTAACCATACGTTTTAGCACTCTTACACAAACAATTCTTGACTAAAACAGTTAAAACTTTGCAAACATGTTGTTTAATGTATTGGCTACGACACGCTTTTTTATTTTTGCTTAAAATTGTTTAGAAAAAATTTTACAGTCTTCTGAACTTTTTACTAGTCAATGTATAATCCATACGTTTTAGCACTCTTACACAAATAATTCTTGACTAAAACAGTTAAAACTTTGCAAACATGTTGTTTAATGTATTGGCTACGACACGCTTTTTTTATTTTTGCTTAAAATTGTTTAAAAAAAATTTTACAGTCTTCTGAACTTTTTACTAGTCAATGTATAATCCATACGTTTTAGCACTCTTACACAAACAATTCTTGACTAAAACAGTTAAAACTTTGCAAACATGTTGTTTAATGTATTGGCTACGACACACTTTTTTTATTTTCGCTTAAAATTGTTTAGAAAAAATTTTACAGTCTTCTGAACTTTTTACTAGTCAATGTATAATCCATACGTTTTAGCACTCTTACACAAACAATTCTTGACTAAAACAGTTAAACTTTGCAAACATGTTGTTTAATGTATTGGCTACGACACGCTTTTTTTATTTTTGCTTAAAATTGATTAGAAAAAATTTTACAGCCTTCTGAACTTTTTACATTAAAAAACACCTATGCTTGCTTTCGTCAATGTATAATCCATACGTTTTAGCACTCTTACACAAACAATTCTTGACTAAAACAGTTAAAACTTTGCAAACATGTTGTTTAATGTGTTGGCTACGACACGCTTTTTTTATTTTTGCTTAAAATTGTTTAGAAAAAATTTTACAGTCTTCTGAACTTTTTACTAATCAATGTATAATCCATACGTTTTAGCACTCTAACACAAACAATTCTTGACTAAAACAGTTAAAACTTTGCAAATATGTTGTTTAATGTATTGGCTACGACACGCTTTTTTTATTTTTGCTTAAAATTGATTAGAAAAAATTTTACAGTCTTCTGAACTTTTTACTAGTCAATGTATAATCCATACGTTTTAGCACTCTTACACAAACAATTCTTGACTAAAACAGTTAAAACTTTGCAAACATGTTGTTTAATGTATTGGCTACGACACGCTTTTTTTATTTTTGCTTAAAATTGTTTAGAAAATATTTTACAGTCTTCTGAACTTTTTACTAGTCAATGTATAATCCATACGTTTTAGCAGTCTTACACAAACAATTCTTGACTAAAACAGTTAAAACTTTGCAAACATGTTGTTTAATGTATTGGCTACGACACACTTTTTTATTTTTGCTTAAAATTGATTAGAAAAAATTTTACAGCCTTCTGAACTTTTTACATTAAAAACACCTATGCTTGCTTTCGTCAATGTATAATCCATACGTTTTAGCACTCTTACACAAACAATTCTTGACTAAAACAGTTAAAACTTTGCAAACATGTTGTTTTATGTATTGGCTACGACACGCTTTTTTATTTTTGCTTAAAATTGTTTAGAAAAAATTTTACAGTCTTCTGAACTTTTTACTAGTCAATGTTTAATCCATACGTTTTAGCACTCTTACACAAACAATTCTTGACTAAAACAGTTAAAACTTTGCAAACATGTTGTTTAATGTATTGGCTACGACACGCTTTTTTTTTATTTTTGCTTAAAATTGTTTAAAAAAAATTTACAGTCTTCTGAACTTTTTACTAGTCAATGTATAATCCATACGTTTTAGCACTCTTACACAAACAATTCTTGACTAAAACAGTTAAAACTTTGCAAACATGTTGTTTAATGTATTGGCTACGACACGCTTTTTTTATTTTTGCTTAAAATTGTTTAGAAAAAATTTTACAGTCTTCTGACCTTTTTACTAGTCAATGTATAATCCATACGTTTTAGCACTCTTACACAAACAATTCTTGACTAAAACAGTTAAAACTTTGCAAAAATGTTGTATAATGTATTGGCTACGACACGCTTTTTTTATTTTTGCTTAAAATTGATTAGAAAAAATTTTACAGCCTTCTGAACTTTTTACATTAAAAAACACCTATGCTTGCTTTCGTCAATATATCCATACGTTTTAGCACTCTTACACAAACAATTCTTGACTAAAACAGTTAAAACTTTGCAAACATGTTGTTTAATGTATTGGCTACGACATGCTTTTTTTATTTTTGCTTAAAATTGTTTAGAAAAAATTTTACAGTCTTCTAAACTTTTTACTAGTCAATGTATAATCCATACGTTTTAGCACTCTTACACAAACAATTCTTGACTAAAACAGTTAAAACTTTGCAAACATGTTGTTTAATGTATTGGCTACGACACGCTTTTTTTATTTTTGCTTAAAATTGATTAGAAAAAATTTTACAGCCTTCTGAACTTTTTACATTAAAAAACACCTATGCTTGCTTTCGTCAATGTATAATCCATACGTTTTAGCACTCTTACACAAACAATTCTTGACTAAAACAGTTAAAACTTTGCAAACATGTTGTTTAATGTATTGGCTACGACACGCTTTTTTTATTTTTGCTTAAAATTGTTTAGAAAAAATTTTACAGTCTTCTGAACTTTTTACTAGTCAATGTATAATCCATACGTTTCAGCACTCTTACACAAACAATTCTTGACTAAAACAGTTAAAACTTTGCAAACATGTTGTTTAATGTATTGGCTACGACACGCTTTTTTTATTTTTGCTTAAAATTGTTTAAAAAAAAATTTTACAGTCTTCTGAACTTTTTACTAGTCAATGTATAATCCATACCTTTTAGCACTCTTACACAAACAATTCTTGACTAAAACAGTTAAAACTTTGAAATATGTTGTTTAATGTATTGGCTACGACACGCTTTTTTTATTTTTGCTTAAAATTGTTTAGAAAAAATTTTACAGTCTTCTAAACTTTTTTACTAGTCAATGTATAATCCATACGTTTTAGCACTCTTACACAAACAATTCTTGACTAAAACAGTTAAAACTTTGCAAACATATTGTTTAATGTATTGGCTACGACACGCTTTTTTTATTTTTGCTTAAAATTGATTAGAAAAAATTTTACAGCCTTCTGAACTTTTTACATTAAAAAACACCTATGCTTGCTTTCGTCAATGTATAATCCATACGTTTTAGCACTCTTACACAAACAATTCTTGACTAAAACAGTTAAAACTTAGCAAACATGTTGTTTAATGTATTGGCTACGACACGCTTTTTTATTTTTGCTTAAAATTGATTAGAAAAAATTTTACAGTCTTCTGAACTTTTTACTAGTCAATGTATAATCCATACGTTTCAGCACTCTTACACAAACAATTCTTGACTAAAACAGTTAAAACTTTGCAAACATGTTGTTTAATGTATTGGCTACGACACGCTTTTTTTATTTTTGCTTAAAATTGTTTAAAAAAAATTTTACAGTCTTCTGAACTTTTTACTAGTCAATGTATAATCCATACCTTTTAGCACTCTTACACAAACAATTCTTGACTAAAACAGTTAAAACTTTGAAATATGTTGTTTAATGTATTGGCTACGACACGCTTTTTTTATTTTTGCTTAAATTTGTTTAGAAAAAATTTTACAGTCTTCTGAACTTTTTACATTAAAAAACACCTATGCTTGCTTTCGTCAATGTTTAATCCATACGTTTTAGCACTCTTACACAAACAATTCTTGACTATAACAGTTAAAACTTTGCAAACATGTTGTTTAATGTATTGGCTACGACACGCTTGTTTTATTTTTGCTTAAAATTATTTAGAAAAAATTTTACAGTCTTCTGAACTTTTTACTAGTCAATGTATAATCCATACGTTTTAGCACTCTTACACAAACAATTCTTGACTAAAACAGTTAAAACTTTGCAAACATGTTGTTTAATGTATTGGCTACGACACGCTTTTTTTATTTTTGCTTAAAATTGATTAGAAAAAACTTTACAGCATTCTGAACTTTTTACATTAAAAAACACCTATGCTTGCTTTCGTCAATGTATAATCCATACGTTTTAGCACTCTTACACAAACAATTCTTGACTAAAACAGTTAAAACTTTGCAAACATGTTGTTTAATGTATTGGCTACGACACGCTTTTTTTATTTTTGCTTAAAATTGTTTAGAAAAAATTTAACAGTCTTCTGAAATTTTTACTAGTCAATGTATAATCCATACGTTTTAGCACTCTTACACAAACAATTCTTGACTAAAACAGTTAAAATTTTGCAAACATGTTGTTTAATGTATTGGCTACGACACGCTTTTTTTATTTTTGCTTAAAATTGTTTAGAAAATATTTTACAGTCTTCTGAACTTTTTACTAGTCAATGTATAATCCATACGTTTCAGCACTCTTACACAAACAATTCTTGACTAAAACAGTTAAAACTTTGCAAACATGTTGTTTAATGTATTGGCTACGACACACTTTTTTTATTTTTGCTTAAAATTGATTAGAAAAAAATTTACAGCCTTCTGAACTTTTTACATTAAAAAACACCTATGCTTGCTTTCGTCAATGTATAATCCATACGTTTTAGCACTCTTACACAAACAATTCTTGACTAAAACAGTTAAAACTTTGCAAACATGTTGTTTAATGTATTGGCTACGACACGCTTTTTTTATTTTTGCTTAAAATTGTTTAGAAAAAATTTTACAGTCTTCTGAACTTTTTACTAGTCAATGTATAATCCATACTTTCAGCACTCTTACACAAACAATTCTTGACTAAAACAGTTAAAACTTTGCAAACATGTTGTTTAATGTATTGGCTACGACACGCTTTTTTTATTTTTGCTTAAAATTGTTTAAAAAAAATTTTACAGTCTTCTGAACTTTTTACTAGTCAATGTATAATCCATACGTTTCAGCACTCTTACACAAACAATTCTTGACTAAAACAGTTAAAACTTTGCAAACATGTTGTTTAATGTATTGGCTACGACACGCTTTTTTTATTTTTGCTTAAAATTGTTTAAAAAAAATTTTACAGTCTTCTGAACTTTTTACTAGTCAATGTATAATCCATACCTTTTAGCACTCTTACACAAACAATTCTTGACTAAAACAGTTAAAACTTTGAAATATGTTGTTTAATGTATTGGCTACGACACGCTTTTTTTATTTTTGCTTAAATTTGTTTAGAAAAAATTTTACAGTCTTCTGAACTTTTTACATTAAAAAACACCTATGCTTGCTTTCGTCAATGTATAATCCATACGTTTTAGCACTCTTACACAAACAATTCTTGACTAAAACAGTTAAAACTTTGCAAACATGTTGTTTAATGTATTGGCTACGACACGCTTTTTTTATTTTTGCTTAAAATTGTTTAGAAAAAATTTAACAGTCTTCTGAAATTTTTACTAGTCAATGTATAATCCATACGTTTTAGCACTCTTACACAAACAATTCTTGACTAAAACAGTTAAAATTTTGCAAACATGTTGTTTAATGTATTGGCTACGACACGCTTTTTTTATTTTTGCTTAAAATTGTTTAGAAAATATTTTACAGTCTTCTGAACTTTTTACTAGTCAATGTATAATCCATACGTTTCAGCACTCTTACACAAACAATTCTTGACTAAAACAGTTAAAACTTTGCAAACATGTTGTTTAATGAATTGGCTACGACACCCTTTTTTAATTTTTGCTTAAAATTGATTAGAAAAAATTTTACAGCCTTCTGAACTTTTTACATTAAAAAACTCCTATGCTTGCTTTCGTCAATGTATAATCCATACGTTTTAGCACTCTTACACAAACAATTCTTGACTAAAACAGTTAAAACTTTGCAAACATGTTGTTTAATGTATTGGCTACGACACGCTTTTTTTATTTTTGCTTAAAATTGTTTAGAAAAAATTTTACAGTCTTCTGAACTTTTTACTAGTCAATGTATAATCCATACGTATTAGCACTCTTACACAAACAATTCTTGACTAAAACAGTTAAAACTTTGCAAACATGTTGTTTAATGTATTGGCTACGACACGCTTTTTTTATTTTTGAAAAATTGTTTAAAAAAAATTTTACAGTCTTCTGAACTTTTTACTAGTCAATGTATAATCCATACGTTTTAGCACTCTTACACAAACAATTCTTGACTAAAACAGTTAAAACTTTGCAAACATGTTGTTTAATGTATTGGCTACGACACGCTTTTTTTATTTTTGCTTAAAATTGTTTAAAAAAAATTTTACAGTCTTCTGAACTTTTTACTAGTCAATGTATAATCCATACCTTTTAGCACTCTTACACGAACAATTCTTGACTAAAACAGTTAAAACTTTGCAAACATGTTGTTTAATGTATTGGCTACGACACGCTTTTTTTATTTTTGCTTAAAATTGATTAGAAAAAAATTTACAGCCTTCTGAACTTTTTACATTAAAAAACACCTATGCTTGCTTTCGTCAATGTATAATCCATACGTTTTAGCACTCTTACACAAACAATTCTTGACTAAAACAGTTAAAACTTTGCAAACATGTTGTTTAATGTATTGGCTACGACACGCTCTTTTTATTTTTGCTTAAAATTGTTTAGAAAAAATTTTACAGTCTTCTGAACTTTTTACTAGTCAATGTATAATCCATACGTTTTAGCACTCTTACACAAACAATTCTTGACTAAAACAGTTAAAACTTTGCAAACATGTTGTTTAATGTATTGGCTACGACACGCTTTTTTTATTTTTGCTTAAAATTGTTTAGAAAATATTTTACAGTCTTCTGAACTTTTTACTAGTCAATGTATAATCCATACGTTTCAGCACTCTTACACAAACAATTCTTTACTAAAACAGTTAAAACTTTGCAAACATGTTGTTTAATGTATTGGCTACGACACACTTTTTTTATTTTTGCTTAAAATTGATTAGAAAAAATTTTACAGCCTTCTGAACTTTTTACATTAAAAAACACCTATGCTTGCTTTCGTCAATGTATAATCCATACGTTTTAGCACTCTTACACAAACAATTCTTGACTAAAACAGTTAAAACTTTGCAAACATGTTGTTTAATGTATTGGCTACGACACGCTTTTTTTATTTTTGCTTAAAATTGTTTAGAAAAAATTTTACAGTCTTCTGAACTTTTTACTAGTCAATATATAATCCATACGTTTCAGCAATCTTACACAAACAATTCTTGACTAAAACAGTTAAAACTTTGCAAACATGTTGTTTAATGTATTGGCTACGACACGCTTTTTTTATTTTTGCTTAAAATTGTTTAAAAAAAATTTTACAGTCTTCTGAACTTTTTACTAGTCAATGTATAATCCATACCTTTTAGCACTCTTACACGAACAATTCTTGACTAAAACAGTTAAAACTTTGAAATATGTTGTTTAATGTATTGGCTACGACACGCTTTTTTTATTTTTGCTTAAAATTGTTTAGAAAAAATTTTACAGTCTTCTAAACTTTTTACTAGTCAATGTATAATCCATACGTTTTAGCACTCTTACACAAACAATTCTTGACTAAAACAGTTAAAACTTTGCAAACATGTTGTTTAATGTATTGGCTACGACACGCTTTTTTTATTTTTGCTTAAAATTGTTTAGAAAAATTTTACAGTCTTCTGAACTTTTTACTAGTCAATGTATAATCCATACGTTTAAGCACTCTTACACAAACAATTCTTGACTAAAACAGTTAAAACTTTGCAAACATGTTGTTTAATGTATTGGCTACGACACGCTTTTTTTATTTTTGCTTAAATTTGTTTAGAAAAAATTTTACAGTCTTCTGAACTTTTTACATTAAAAAACACCTATGCTTGCTTTCGTCAATGTTTAATCCATACGTTTTAGCACTCTTACACAAACAATTCTTGACTAAAACAGTTAAAACTTTGCAAACATGTTGTTTAATGTATTGGCTACGACACGCTTTTTTTATTTTTGCTTAAATTTGTTTAGAAAAAATTTTACAGTCTTCTGAACTTTTTACATTAAAAAACACCTATGCTTGCTTTCGTCAATGTTTAATCCATACGTTTTAGCACTCTTACACAAACAATTCTTGACTAAAACAGTTAAAACTTTGCAAACATGTTGTTTAATGTATTGGCTACGACACGCTTGTTTTATTTTTGCTTAAAATTATTTAGAAAAAATTTTACAGTCTTCTGAACATTTTACTAGTCAATGTATAATCCATACGTTTTAGCACTCTTACACAAACAATTCTTGACTAAAACAGTTAAAACTTTGCAAACATGTTGTTTAATGTATTGGCTACGACACGCTTTTTTTATTTTTGCTTAAAATTGATTAGAAAAAACTTTACAGCATTCTGAACTTTTTACATTAAAAAACACCTATGCTTGCTTTCGTCAATGTATAATCCATACGTTTTAGCACTCTTACACAAACAATTCTTGACTAAAACAGTTAAAACTTTGCAAACATGTTGTTTAATGTATTGGCTACGACACGCTTTTTTTATTTTTGCTTAAAATTGTTTAGAAAAAATTTAACAGTCTTCTGAAATTTTTACTAGTCAATGTATAATCCATACGTTTTAGCACTCTTACACAAACAATTCTTGACTAAAACAGTTAAAACTTTGCAAACATGTTGTTTAATGTATTGGCTACGACACACTTTTTTTATTTCTGCTTAAAATTGATTAGAAAAAATTTTACAGCCTTCTGAACTTTTTACATTAAAAAACACCTATGCTTGCTTTCGTCAATGTATAATCCATACGTTTTAGCACTCTTACACAAACAATTCTTGACTAAAACAGTTAAAACTTTGCAAACATGTTGTTTAATGTATTGGCTACGACACGCTTTTTTTATTTTTGCTTAAAATTGTTTAGAAAAAATTTTACAGTCTTCTGAACTTTTTACTAGTCAATGTATAATCCATACGTTTTAGCACTCTTACACAAACAATTCTTGACTAAAACAGTTAAAACTTTGCAAACATGTTGTTTAATGTATTGGCTACGACACGCTTTTTTTATTTTTGCTTAAAATTGTTTAAAAAAAATTTTACAGTCTTCTGAAATTTTTACTAGTCAATGTATAATCCATACGTTTTAGCACTCTTACACGAACAATTCTTGACTAAAACAGTTAAAACTTTGCAAACATGTTGTTTAATGTATTGGCTACGACACGCTTTTTTATTTTTGCTTAAAATTGATTAGAAAAAAATTTACAGCCTTCTGAACTTTTTACATTAAAAAACACCTATGCTTGCTTTCGTCAATGTTTAATCCATACGTTTTAGCACTCTTACACAAACAATTCTTGACTAAAACAGTTAAAACTTTGCAAACATGTTGTTTAATGTATTGGCTACGACACGCTTGTTTTATTTTTGCTTAAAATTGTTTAGAAAAAATTTTTACAGTCTTCTGAACTTTTTACTAGTCAATGTATAATCCATACGTTTCAGCACTCTTACACAAACAATTCTTGACTAAAACAGTTAAAACTTTGCAAACATGTTGTTTAATGTATTGGCTACGACACGCTTTTTTTATTTTTGCTTAAAATTGTTTAAAAAAAATTTTACAGTCTTCTGAACTTTTTACTAGTCAATGTATAATCCATACCTTTTAGCACTCTTACACAAACAATTCTTGACTAAAACAGTAAAAACTTTGAAATATGTTGTTTAATGTATTGGCTACGACACGCTTTTTTTATTTTTGCTTAAATTTGTTTAGAAAAAATTTTACAGTCTTCTGAACTTTTTACATTAAAAAACACCTATGCTTGCTTTCGTCAATGTTTAATCCATACGTTTTAGCACTCTTACACAAACAATTCTTGACTAAAACAGTTAAAACTTTGCAAACATGTTGTTTAATGTATTGGCTACGACACGCTTGTTTTATTTTTGCTTAAAATTATTTAGAAAAAATTTTACAGTCTTCTGAACTTTTTACTAGTCAATGTATAATCCATACGTTTTAGCACTCTTACACAAACAATTCTTGACTAAAACAGTTAAAACTTTGCAAACATGTTGTTTAATGTATTGGCTACGACACGCTTTTTTTATTTTTGCTTAAAATTGATTAGAAAAAACTTTACAGCATTCTGAACTTTTTACATTAAAAAACACCTATGCTTGCTTTCGTCAATGTATAATCCATACGTTTTAGCACTCTTACACAAACAATTCTTGACTAAAACAGTTAAAACTTTGCAAACATGTTGTTTAATGTATTGGCTACGACACGCTTTTTTTATTTTTGCTTAAAATTGTTTAGAAAAAATTTAACAGTCTTCTGAAATTTTTACTAGTCAATGTATAATCCATACGTTTTAGCACTCTTACACAAACAATTCTTGACTAAAACAGTTAAAACTTTGCAAACATGTTGTTTAATGTATTGGCTACGACACGTTTTTTTTATTTTTGCTTAAAATTGTTTAGAAAAAATTTAACAGTCTTCTGAACTTTTTACTAGTCAATGTATAATCCATACGTTTCAGCACTCTTACACAAACAATTCTTGACTAAAACAGTTAAAACTTTGCAAACATGTTGTTTAATGTATTGGCTACGACACACTTTTTTTATTTTTGCTTAAAATTGATTAGAAAAAATTTTACAGCCTTCTGAACTTTTTACATTAAAAAACACCTATGCTTGCTTTCGTCAATGTATAATCCATACGTTTTAGCACTCTTACACAAACAATTCTTGACTAAAACAGTTAAAACTTTGCAAACATGTTGTTTAATGTATTGGCTACGACACGCTTTTTTTATTTTTGCTTAAAATTGTTTAGAAAAAATTTTACAGTCTTCTGAACTTTTTACTAGTCAATGTATAATCCATACGTTTTAGCACTCTTACACAAACAATTCTTGACTAAAACAGTTAAAACTTTGCAAACATGTTGTTTAATGTATTGGCTACGACACGCTTTTTTTATTTTTGCTTAAAATTGTTTAAAAAAAATTTTACAGTCTTCTGAACTTTTTACTAGTCAATGTATAATCCATACGTTTTAGCACTCTTACACAAACAATTCTTGACTAAAACAGTTAAAACTTTGCAAACATGTTGTTTAATGTATTGGCTACGACACGCTTTTTTTATTTTTGCTTAAAATTGTTTAAAAAAAATTTTACAGTCTTCTGAACTTTTTACTAGTCAATGTATAATCCATACGTTTTAGCACTCTTACACAAACAATTCTTGACTAAAACAGTTAAAACTTTGCAAACATGTTGTTTAATGTATTGGCTACGACACGCTTTTTTTATTTTTGCTTAAAATTGATTAGAAAAAAATTTACAGCCTTCTGAACTTTTTACATTAAAAAACACCTATGCTTGCTTTCGTCAATGTATAATCCATACGTTTTAGCACTCTTACACAAACAATTCTTGACTAAAACAGTTAAAACTTTGCAAACATGTTGTTTAATGTATTGGCTACGACACGCTCTTTTTATTTTTGCTTAAAATTGTTTAGAAAAAATTTTACAGTCTTCTGAACTTTTTACTAGTCAATGTATAATCCATACGTTTTAGCACTCTTACACAAACAATTCTTGACTAAAACAGTTAAAACTTTGCAAACATGTTGTTTAATGTATTGGCTACGACACGCTTTTTTTATTTTTGCTTAAAATTGTTTAGAAAATATTTTACAGTCTTCTGAACTTTTTACTAGTCAATGTATAATCCATACGTTTCAGCACTCTTACACAAACAATTCTTTACTAAAACAGTTAAAACTTTGCAAACATGTTGTTTAATGTATTGGCTACGACACACTTTTTTTATTTTTGCTTAAAATTGATTAGAAAAAATTTTACAGCCTTCTGAACTTTTTATATTAAAAAACACCTATGCTTGCTTTCGTCAATGTATAATCCATACGTTTTAGCACTCTTACACAAACAATTCTTGACTAAAACAGTTAAAACTTTGCAAACATGTTGTTTAATGTATTGGCTACGACGCGCTTTTTTTATTTTTGCTTAAATTGTTTAGAAAAAATTTTACAGTCTTCTGAACTTTTTACTAGTCAATATATAATCCATACGTTTCAGCACTCTTACACAAACAATTCTTGACTAAAACAGTTAAAACTTTGCAAACATGTTGTTTAATGTATTGGCTACGACACGCTTTTTTTATTTTTGCTTAAAATTGTTTAAAAAAAATTTTACAGTCTTCTGAACTTTTTACTAGTCAATGTATAATCCATACCTTTTAGCACTCTTACACGAACAATTCTTGACTAAAACAGTTAAAACTTTGAAATATGTTGTTTAATGTATTGGCTACGACACCCTTTTTTTATTTTTGCTTAAAATTGTTTAGAAAAAATTTTACAGTCTTCTAAACTTTTTACTAGTCAATGTATAATCCATACGTTTTAGCACTCTTACACAAACAATTCTTGACTAAAACAGTTAAAACTTTGCAAACATGTTGTTTAATGTATTGGCTACGACACGCTTTTTTTATTTTTGCTTAAAATTGATTAGAAAAAATTTTACAGCCTTCTGAACTTTTTACATTAAAAAACACCTATGCTTGCTTTCGTCAATGTATAATCCATACGTTTTAGCACTCTTACACAAACAATTCTTGACTAAAACAGTTAAAACTTTGCAAACATGTTGTTTAATGTATTGGCTACGACACGCTTTTTTTATTTTTGCTTAAAATTGTTTAGAAAAAATTTTACAGTCTTCTGAACTTTTTACTAGTCAATGTATAATCCATACGTTTCAGCACTCTTACACAAACAATTCTTGACTAAAACAGTTAAAACTTTGCAAACATGTTGTTTAATGTATTGGCTACGACACGCTTTTTTTATTTTTGCTTAAAATTGTTTAAAAAAAATTTTACAGTCTTCTGAACTTTTTACTAGTCAATGTATAATCCATACCTTTTAGCACTCTTACAAAAAACAATTCTTGACTAAAACAGTTAAAACTTTGAAATATGTTGTTTAATGTATTGGCTACGACACGCTTTTTTTATTTTTGCTTAAATTTGTTTAGAAAAAATTTTACAGTCTTCTGAACTTTTTACATTAAAAAACACCTATGCTTGCTTTCGTCAATGTTTAATCCATACGTTTTAGCACTCTTACACAAACAATTCTTGACTAAAACAGTTAAAACTTTGCAAACATGTTGTTTAATGTATTGGCTACGACACGCTTTTTTTATTTTTGCTTAAAATTGATTAGAAAAAACTTTACAGCATTCTGAACTTTTTACATTAAAAAACACCTATGCTTGCTTTCGTCAATGTATAATCCATAAGTTTTAGCACTCTTACACAAACAATTCTTGACTAAAACAGTTAAAACTTTGCAAACATGTTGTTTAATGTATTGGCTACGACACGCTTTTTTTATTTTTGCTTAAAATTGTTTAGAAAAAATTTAACAGTCTTCTGAAATTTTTACTAGTCAATGTATAATCCATACGTTTCAGCACTCTTACACAAACAATTCTTGACTAAAACAGTTAAAACTTTGCAAACATGTTGTTTAATGTATTGGCTACGACACACTTTTTTTATTTCTGCTTAAAATTGATTAGAAAAAATTTTACAGCCTTCTGAACTTTTTACATTAAAAAACACCTATGCTTGCTTTCGTCAATGTATAATCCATACGTTTTAGCACTCTTACACAAACAATTCTTGACTAAAACAGTTAAAACTTTGCAAACATGTTGTTTAATGTATTGGCTACGACACGCTTTTTTTATTTTTGCTTAAAATTGTTTAGAAAAAATTTTACAGTCTTCTGAACTTTTTACTAGTCAATGTATAATCCATACGTTTCAGCACTCTTACACAAACAATTCTTGACTAAAACAGTTAAAACTTTGCAAACATGTTGTTTAATGTATTGGCTACGACACGCTTTTTTTATTTTTGCTTAAAATTGTTTAAAAAAAATTTTACAGTCTTCTGAACTTTTTACTAGTCAATGTATAATCCATACCTTTTAGCACTCTTACAAAAAACAATTCTTGACTAAAACAGTTAAAACTTTGAAATATGTTGTTTAATGTATTGGCTACGACACGCTTTTTTTATTTTTGCTTAAATTTGTTTAGAAAAAATTTTACAGTCTTCTGAACTTTTTACATTAAAAAACACCTATGCTTGCTTTCGTCAATGTTTAATCCATACGTTTTAGCACTCTTACACAAACAATTCTTGACTAAAACAGTTAAAACTTTGCAAACATGTTGTTTAATGTATTGGCTACGACACGCTTTTTTTATTTTTGCTTAAAATTGATTAGAAAAAACTTTACAGCATTCTGAACTTTTTACATTAAAAAACACCTATGCTTGCTTTCGTCAATGTATAATCCATAAGTTTTAGCACTCTTACACAAACAATTCTTGACTAAAACAGTTAAAACTTTGCAAACATGTTGTTTAATGTATTGGCTACGACACGCTTTTTTTATTTTTGCTTAAAATTGTTTAGAAAAAATTTAACAGTCTTCTGAAATTTTTACTAGTCAATGTATAATCCATACGTTTCAGCACTCTTACACAAACAATTCTTGACTAAAACAGTTAAAACTTTGCAAACATGTTGTTTAATGTATTGGCTACGACACACTTTTTTTATTTCTGCTTAAAATTGATTAGAAAAAATTTTACAGCCTTCTGAACTTTTTACATTAAAAAACACCTATGCTTGCTTTCGTCAATGTATAATCCATACGTTTTAGCACTCTTACACAAACAATTCTTGACTAAAACAGTTAAAACTTTGCAAACATGTTGTTTAATGTATTGGCTACGACACGCTTTTTTTATTTTTGCTTAAAATTGTTTAGAAAAAATTTTACAGTCTTCTGAACTTTTTACTAGTCAATGTATAATCCATACATTTTGGCACTCTTACACACACAATTCTTGACTAAAACAGTTAAAACTTTGCAAACATGTTGTTTAATGTATTGGCTACGACACGCTTTTTTTATTTTTGCTTAAAATTGTTTAAAAAAAATTTTACAGTCTTCTGAACTTTTTACTAGTCAATGTATAATCCATACGTTTTAGCACTCTTACACAAACAATTCTTGACTAAAACAGTTAAAACTTTGCAAACATGTTGTTTAATGTATTGGCTACGACACGCTTTTTTTATTTTTGCTTAAAATTGTTTAAAAAAAATTTTACAGTCTTCTGAACTTTTTACTAGTCAATGTATAATCCATACCTTTTAGCACTCTTACACAAACAATTCTTGACTAAAACAGTTAAAACTTTGCAAACATGTTGTTTAATGTATTGGCTACGACACGCTTTTTTTATTTTTGCTTAAAATTGATTAGAAAAAAATTTACAGCCTTCTGAACTTTTTACATTAAAAAACACCTATGCTTGCTTTCGTCAATGTATAATCCATACGTTTTAGCACTCTTACACAAACAATTCTTGACTAAAACAGTTAAAACTTTGCAAACATGTTGTTTAATGTATTGGCTACGACACGCTCTTTTTATTTTTGCTTAAAATTGTTTAGAAAAAATTTTACAGTCTTCTGAACTTTTTACTAGTCAATGTATAATCCATACGTTTTAGCACTCTTACACAAACAATTCTTGACTAAAACAGTTAAAACTTTGCAAACATGTTGTTTAATGTATTGGCTACGACACGCTTTTTTTATTTTTGCTTAAAATTGTTTAGAAAATATTTTACAGTCTTCTGAACTTTTTACTAGTCAATGTATAATCCATACGTTTGCGCACTCTTACACAAACAATTCTTTACTAAAACAGTTAAAACTTTGCAAACATGTTGTTTAATGTATTGGCTACGACACACTTTTTTTATTTTTGCTTAAAATTGATTAGAAAAATTTTTACAGCCTTCTGAACTTTTTACATTAAAAAACACCTATGCTTGCTTTCGTCAATGTATAATCCATACGTTTTAGCACTCTTACACAAACAATTCTTGACTAAAACAGTTAAAACTTTGCAAACATGTTGTTTAATGTATTGGCTACGACACGTCTTTTTTTATTTTTGCTTAAAATTGTTTAGAAAAAATTTTACAGCCTTCTGAACTTTTTACATTAAAAAACACCTATGCTTGCTTTCGTCAATGTATAATCCATACGTTTTAGCACTCTTACACAAACAATTCTTGACTAAAACAGTTAAAACTTTGCAAACATGTTGTTTAATGTATTGGCTACGACACGCTTTTTTTATTTTTGCTTAAAATTGTTTAAAAAAAATTTTACAGTCTTCTGAACTTTTTACTAGTCAATGTATAATCCATATCTTTTAGCACTCTTACACAAACAATTCTTGACTAAAACAGTTAAAACTTTGCAAATATGTTGTTTAATGTATTGGCTACGACACGCTTTTTTTTATTTTTGCTTAAAATTGATTAGAAAAAATTTTACAGTCTTCTGAACTTTTTACATTAAAAAACACCTATGCTTGCTTTCGTCAATGTATAATCCATACGTTTAAGCACTCTTACACAAACAATTCTTGACTAAAACAGTTAAAACTTTGCAAACATGTTGTTTAATGTATTGGCTACGACACGCTTTTTTTTATTTTTGCTTAAAATTGTTTAGTAAAAATTTTACAGTCTTCTGAACTTTTTACTAGTCAATGTATAATCCATACGTTTTAGCACTTTTACACAAACAATTCTTGACTAAAACAGTTAAAACTTTGCAAACATGTTGTTTAATGTATTGGCTACGACACGCTTTTTTTATTTTTGCTTAAAATTGATTAGAAAAAATTTTACAGCCTTCTGAACTTTTTACATTAAAAAACACCTATGCTTGCTTTCGTCAATGTATAATCCATACGTTTTAGCACTCTTACACAAACAATTCTTTACTAAAACAGTTAAAACTTTGCAAACATGTTGTTTAATGTATTGGCTACGACACGTTTTTTTTATTTTTGCTTAAAATCGTTTAGAAAAAATTTTACAGTCTTCTGAACTTTTTACTAGTCAATGTATAATCCATACGTTTTAGCACTCTTACACAAACAATTCTTGACTAAAACAGTTAAAACTTTGCAAACATGTTGTTTAATGTATTGGCTACGACACGCTTTTTTTATTTTTGCTTAAAATTGTTTAGAAAAAATTTTACAGTCTTCTGAACTTTTTACTAGTCAATGTATAATCCATACGTTTTAGCACTCTTACACAAACAATTCTTGACTAAAACAGTTAAAACTTTGCAAACATGTTGTTTAATGTATTGGCTACGACACGCTTTTTTTATTTTTGCTTAAAATTGTTTAGAAAAAATTTTACAGTCTTCTGAACTTTTTACTAGTCAATGTATAATCCATACGTTTTAGCACTCTTACACAAACAATTCTTGACTAAAACAGTTAAAACTTTGCAAACATGTTGTTTAATGTATTGGCTACGACACGCTTTTTTATTTTTGCTTAAAATTGTTAAGAAAAAATTTTACAGTCTTCTGAACTTTTTACTAGTCAATGTATAATCCAAACGTTTTAGCACTCTTACACAATTAATTCTTGACTAAAACAGTTAAAACTTTGCAAACATGTTGTTTAATGTATTGGCTACGACACGCTTTTTTTATTTTTGCTTAAAATTGATTAGAAAAAATTTTACAGCCTTCTGAACTTTTTACATTAAAAAACACCTATGCTTGCTTTCGTCAATGTATAATCCATACGTTTTAGCACTCTTACACAAACAATTCTTGACTAAAACAGTTAAAACTTTGCAAACATGTTGTTTAATGTATAGGCTACGACACGCTTTTTTTATTTTTGCTTAAAATTGTTTAGAAAAAATTTTACAGTCTTCTGAACTTTTTACTAGTCAATGTATAATCCATACGTTTTAGCACTCTTACACAAACAATTCTTGACTAAAACAGTTAAAACTTTGCAAACATGTTGTTTAATGTATTGGCTACGACAAGCTTTTTTTATTTTTGCTTAAAATTGTTTAGAAAATATTTTACAGTCTTCTAAACTTTTTACTAGTCAATGTATAATCCATACGTTTCAGCACTCTTACACAAACAATTCTTGACTAAAACAGTTAAAACTTTGCAAACATGTTGTTTAATGTATTGGCTACGAAACACTTTTTTTATTTTTGCTTAAAATTGATTAGAAAAAATTTTACAGCCTTCTGAACTTTTTACATTAAAAAATACCTATGCTTGCTTTCGTCAATGTATAATCCATACGTTTTAGCACTCTTACACAAACAATTCTTGACTAAAACAGTTAAAACTTTGCAAACATGTTGTTTAATGTATTGGCTACGACACGCTTTTTTTATTTTTGCTTAAAATTGTTTAGAAAAAATTTTACAGTCTTCTGAACTTTTTACTAGTCAATGTATAATCCATACGTTTTAGCACTCTTACACAAACAATTCTTGACTAAAACAGTTAAAACTTTGCAAACATGTTGTTTAATGTATTGGCTACGACACGCTTTTTTTATTTTTGCTTAAAATTGTTTAGAAAAAATTTTACAGTCTTCTGAACTTTTTACTAGTCAATGTATAATCCATACGTTTTAGCACTCTTACACAAACAATTCTTGACTAAAACAGTTAAAACTTTGCAAATATGTTGTTTAATGTATTGGCTACGACACGCTTTTTTTATTTTTGCTTAAAATTGATTAGAAAAAATTTTAAAGCCTTCTGAACTTTTTACATTAAAAACATCTATGCTTGCTTTCGTCAATGTATAATCCATACGTTTTAGCACTCTTAAACAAACAATTCTTGACTAAAACATTTAAAACTTTGCAACTATGTTGTTTAATGTATTGGCTACGACACGCTTTTTTTATTTTTGCTTAAAATTGTTTAGAAAAAATTTTACAGTCTTCTGAACTTTTTACTAGTCAATGTATAATCCATACGTTTTAGCACTCTTACACAAACAATTCTTGACTAAAACAGTTAAAACTTTGCAAATATGTTGTTTAATGTATTGGCTACGACAAGCTTTTATTATTTTTGCTTAAAATTGTTTAGAAAAAATTTTAAAGTCTTCTGAACTTTTTACTAGTCAATGTATAATCCATACGTTTTAGCACTCTTACACAAACAATTCTTGACTAAAACAGTTAAAACTTTGCAAACATGTTGTTTAATGTATTGGCTACGACACGATTTTTTTATTTTTGCTTAAAATTGATTCGAAAAAATTTTACAGCCTTCTGAACTTTTTACATTAAAAAACACCTATGCTTGCTTTCGTCAATGTATAATCCATACGTTTTAGCACTCTTACACAAACAATTCTTGACTAAAACAGTTAAAACTTTGCAAACATGTTGTTTAATGTATTGGCTACGACACGCTTTTTTTTTTTGCTTAAAATTGTTTAGAAAAAATTTTACAGTCTTCTGAACTTTTTACTAGTCAATGTATAATCCATACGTTTTAGCACTCTTACACAAACAATTCTTGACTAAAACAGTTAAAACTTTGCAAACATGTTGTTTAATGTATTGGCTACGACATGCTTTTTTTATTTTTGCTTAAAATTGATTAGAAAAAATTTTACAGTCTTCTGAACTTTTTACTAGTCAATGTATAATCCAAACGTTTTAGCACTCTTACACAAACAATTCTTGACTAAAACAGTTAAAACTTTGCAAACATGTTGTTTAATGTATTGGCTACGACACGCTTTTTTTATTTTTGCTTAAAATCGTTTAGAAAAAATTTTACAGTCTTCTGAACTTTTTACATTAAAAAACACCTATGCTTGCTTTCGTCAATGTATAATCCATACGTTTTAGCACTCTTACACAAACAATTCTTGACTAAAACAGTTAAAACTTTGCAAACATGTTGTTTAATGTATTGGCTACGACACGCTTTTTTTTTTTGCTTAAAATTGTTTAGAAAAAATTTTACAGTCTTCTGAACTTTTTACTAGTCAATGTATAATCCATACGTTTTAGCACTCTTACACAAACAATTCTTGACTAAAACAGTTAAAACTTTGCAAACATGTTGTTTAATGTATTGGCTACGACACGCTTTTTTTATTTTTGCTTAAAATTGATTCGAAAAAATTTTACAGCCTTCTGAACTTTTTACATTAAAAAACACCTATGCTTGCTTTCGTCAATGTATAATCCATACGTTTTAGCACTCTTACACAAACAATTCTTGACTAAAACAGTTAAAACTTTGCAAACATGTTGTTTAATGTATTGGCTACGACACGCTTTTTTTTTTTGCTTAAAATTGTTTAGAAAAAATTTTACAGTCTTCTGAACTTTTTACTAGTCAATGTATAATCCATACGTTTTAGCACTCTTACACAAACAATTCTTGACTAAAACAGTTAAAACTTTGCAAACATGTTGTTTAATGTATTGGCTACGACATGCTTTTTTTATTTTTGCTTAAAATTGATTAGAAAAAATTTTACAGTCTTCTGAACTTTTTACTAGTCAATGTATAATCCAAACGTTTTAGCACTCTTACACAAACAATTCTTGACTAAAACAGTTAAAACTTTGCAAACATGTTGTTTAATGTATTGGCTACGACACGCTTTTTTTATTTTTGCTTAAAATCGTTTAGAAAAAATTTTACAGTCTTCTGAACTTTTTACTAGTCAATGTATAATCCATACGTTTTAGCACTCTTACACAAACAATTCTTGACTAAAACAGTTAAAACTTTGCAAACATGTTGTTTAATGTATTGGCTACGACACGCTTTTTTTATTTTTGCTTAAAATTGTTTAGAAAAAATTTTACAGTCTTCTGAACTTTTTACTAGTCAATGTATAATCCATACGTTTTAGCACTCTTACACAAACAATTCTTGACTAAAACAGTTAAAACTTTGCAAACATGTTGTTTAATGCATTGGCTACGACACGCTTTTTTTATTTTTGCTTAAAATTGTTTAGAAAAAATTTTACAGTCTTCTGAACTTTTTACTAGTCAATGTATAATCCATACGTTTTAGCACTCTTACACAAACAATTCTTGACTAAAACAGTTAAAACTTTGCAAACATGTTGTTTAATGTATTGGCTACGACACGCTTTTTTATTTTTGCTTAAAATTGTTAAGAAAAAATTTTACAGTCTTCTGAACTTTTTACTAGTCAATGTATAATCCAAACGTTTTAGCACTCTTACACAAATAATTCTTGACTAAAACAGTTAAAACTTTGCAAACATGTTGTTTAATGTATTGGCTACGACACGCTTTTTTTATTTTTGCTTAAAATTGATTAGAAAAAAATTTTACAGCCTTCTGAACTTTTACATTAAAAAACACCTATGCTTGCTTTCGTCAATGTATAATCCATACGTTTTAGCACTCTTACACAAACAATTCTTGACTAAAACAGTTAAAACTTTGCAAACATGTTGTTTAATGTATAGGCTACGACACGCTTTTTTTATTTTTGCTTAAAATTGTTTAGAAAAAATTTTACAGTCTTCTGAACTTTTTACTAGTCAATGTATAATCCATACGTTTTAGCACTCTTACACAAACAATTCTTGACTAAAACAGTTAAAACTTTGCAAACATGTTGTTTAATGTTTTGGCTACGACACGCTTTTTTTATTTTTGCTTAAAATTGTTTAGAAAAAATTTTACAGTCTTCTGAACTTTTTACTAGTCAATGTATAATCCATACGTTTTAGCACTCTTACACAAACAATTCTTGACTAAAACAGTTAAAACTTTGCAAACATGTTGTTTAATGTATTGGCTACGACACACTTTTTTTATTTTTGCTTAAAATTGATTAGAAAAAATTTTACAGCCTTCTGAACTTTTTACATTAAAAAATACCTATGCTTGCTTTCGTCAATGTATAATCCATACGTTTTAGCACTCTTACACAAACAATTCTTGACTAAAACAGTTAAAAACTTTGCAAACATGTTGTTTAATGTATTGGCTACGACACGCTTTTTTTATTTTTGCTTAAAATTGTTTAGAAAAAATTTTACAGTCTTCTGAACTTTTTACTAGTCAATGTATAATCCATACGTTTTAGCACTCTTACACAAACAATTCTTGACTAAAACAGTTAAAACTTTGCAAACATGTTGTTTAATGTATTGGCTACGACACGCTTTTTTTATTTTTGCTTAAAATTGTTAAGAAAAAATTTTACAGTCTTCTGAACTTTTTACTAGTCAATGTATAATCCAAACGTTTTAGCACTCTTACACAAACAATTCTTGACCAAAACAGTTAAAACTTTGCAAACATGTTGTTTAATGTATTGGCTACGACACGCTTTTTTTATTTTTGCTTAAAATTGATTAGAAAAAATTTTACAGCCTTCTGAACTTTTTACATTAAAAAACACCTATGCTTGCTTTCGTCAATGTATAATCCATACGTTTTAGCACTCTTACACAAACAATTCTTGACTAAAACAGTTAAAACTTTGCAAACATGTTGTTTAATGTATTGGCTACGACACGCTTTTTTTTATTTTTGCTTAAAATTGTTTAGAAAAAATTTTACAGTCTTCTGAACTTTTTACTAGTCAATGCATAATCCATACGTTTTAGCACTCTTACACAAACAATTCTTGACTAAAACAGTTAAAACTTTGCAAACATGTTGTTTAATGTATTGGCTACGACACGCTTTTTTTATTTTTGCTTAAAATTGTTTAGAAAATATTTTACAGTCTTCTGAACTTTTTACTAGTCAATGTATAATCCATACGTTTTAGCACTCTTACACAAACAATTCTTGACTGAAACAGTTAAAACTTTACAAATATGTTGTTTAATGTATTTGCTACGACACGCTTTTTTTATTTTTGCTTAAAATTGTTTAGAAAAAATTTTACAGCCTTCTGAACTTTTTACATTAAAAATCACCTATGCTTGCTTTCGTCAATGTATAATCCATACGTTTTAGCACTCTTACACAAACAATTCTTGAATAAAACAGTTAAAACTTTGCAAATATGTTGTTTAATGTATTGGCTACGATACGCTTTTTTTATTTTTGCTTAAAATTGTTTAGAAAAAATTTTACAGCCTTCTGAACTTTTTACTAGTCAATGTATAATCCGAACGTTTTAGCACTCTTACACAAACAATTCTTGACTAAAACAGTTAAAACTTTGCAAACATGTTGTTTAATGTATTGGCTACGACACGCTTTTTTTATTTTTGCTTAAAATTGTTTAAAAAAAATTTTACAGTCTTCTGAACTTTTTACTAGTCAATGTATAATCCATACGTTTTAGCACTCTTACACAAACAATTCTTGACTAAAACAGTTAAAACTTTGCAAATATGTTGTTTAATGTATTGGCTACGACACGCTTTTTTTATTTTTGCTTAAAATTGATTAGAAAAAATTTTACAGCCTTCTGAACTTTTTACATTAAAAAACACCTATGCTTGCTTTCGTCAATGTATAATCCATACGTTTTAGCACTCTTACACAAACAATTCTTGACTAAAACAGTTAAAACTTTGCAAACATGTTGTTTAATGTATTGGCTACGACACGCTTTTTTTTTTGCTTAAAATTGTTTAGAAAAAATTTTACAGTCTTCTGAACTTTTTACTAGTCAATGTATAATCCATACGTTTTAGCACTCTTACACAAACAATTCTTGACTAAAACAGTTAAAACTTTGCAAACATGTTGTTTAATGTATTGGCTACGACATGCTTTTTTTATTTTTGCTTAAAATTGATTAGAAAAAATTTTACAGTCTTCTGAACTTTTTACTAGTCAATGTATAATCCAAACGTTTTAGCACTCTTACACAAACAATTCTTGACTAAAACAGTTAAAACTTTGCAAACATGTTGTTTAATGTATTGGCTACGACACGCTTTTTTATTTTTGCTTAAAATTGTTAAGAAAAAATTTTACAGTCTTCTGAACTTTTTACTAGTCAATGTATAATCCAAACGTTTTAGCACTCTTACACAAATAATTCTTGACTAAAACAGTTAAAACTTTGCAAACATGTTGTTTAATGTATTGGCTACGACACGCTTTTTTTATTTTTGCTTAAAATTGATTAGAAAAAATTTTACAGCCTTCTGAACTTTTACATTAAAAAACACCTATGCTTGCTTTCGTCAATGTATAATCCATACGTTTTAGCACTCTTACACAAACAATTCTTGACTAAAACAGTTAAAACTTTGCAAACATGTTGTTTAATGTATAGGCTACGCACGCTTTTTTTATTTTTGCTTAAAATTGTTTAGAAAAAATTTTACAGTCTTCTGAACTTTTTACTAGTCAATGTATAATCCATACGTTTTAGCACTCTTACACAAACAATTCTTGACTAAAACAGTTAAAACTTTGCAAACATGTTGTTTAATGTAATGGCTACGACACGCTTTTTTTATTTTTGCTTAAAATTGTTTAGAAAATATTTTACAGTCTTCTAAACTTTTTACTAGTCAATGTATAATCCATACGTTTCAGCACTCTTACACAAACAATTCTTGACTAAAACAGTTAAAACTTTGCAAACATGTTGTTTAATGTATTGGCTACGACACACTTTTTTTATTTTTGCTTAAAATTGATTAGAAAAAATTTTACAGCCTTCTGAACTTTTTACATTAAAAAATACCTATGCTTGCTTTCGTCAATGTATAATCCATACGTTTTAGCACTCTTACACAAACAATTCTTGACTAAAACAGTTAAAACTTTGCAAACATGTTGTTTAATGTATTGGCTACGACACGATTTTTTTATTTTTGCTTAAAATTGATTCGAAAAAATTTTACAGCCTTTTGAACTTTTTACATTAAAAAACACCTATGCTTGCTTTCGTCAATGTATAATCCATACGTTTTAGCACTCTTACACAAACAATTCTTGACTAAAACAGTTAAAACTTTGCAAATATGTTGTTTAATGTATTGGCTACGACACGCTTTTTTTTTTTGCTTAAAATTGTTTAGAAAAAATTTTACAGTCTTCTGAACTTTTTACTAGTCAATGTATAATCCATACGTTTTAGCACTCTTACACAAACAATTCTTGACTAAAACAGTTAAAACTTTGCAAACATGTTGTTTAATGTATTGGCTACGACACGCTTTTTTTATTTTTGCTTAAAATTGATTAGAAAAAATTTTACAGTCTTCTGAACTTTTTACTAGTCAATGTATAATCCAAACGTTTTAGCACTCTTACACAAACAATTCTTGACTAAAACAGTTAAAACTTTGCAAACATGTTGTTTAATGTATTGGCTACGACACGCTTTTTTTATTTTTGCTTAAAATTGTTAAGAAAAAATTTTACAGTCTTCTGAACTTTTTACTAGTCAATGTATAATCCAAACGTTTTAGCACTCTTACACAAACAATTCTTGACTAAAACAGTTAAAACTTTGCAAACATGTTGTTTAATGTATTGGCTACGACACACTTTTTTTATTTTTGCTTAAAATTGATTAGAAAAAATTTTACAGCCTTCTGAACTTTTTACATTAAAAAATACCTATGCTTGCTTTCGTCAATGTATAATCCATACGTTTTAGCACTCTTACACAAACAATTCTTGACTAAAACAGTTAAAAACTTTGCAAACATGTTGTTTAATGTATTGGCTACGACACGCTTTTTTTATTTTTGCTTAAAATTGTTAAGAAAAAATTTTACAGTCTTCTGAACTTTTTACTAGTCAATGTATAATCCAAACGTTTTAGCACTCTTACACAAACAATTCTTGACCAAAACAGTTAAAACTTTGCAAACATGTTGTTTAATGTATTGGCTACGACACGCTTTTTTTATTTTTGCTTAAAATTGATTAGAAAAAATTTTACAGCCTTCTGAACTTTGTACATTAAAAAACACCTATGCTTGCTTTCGTCAATGTATAATCCATACGTTTTAGCACTCTTACACAAACAATTCTTGACTAAAACAGTTAAAACTTTGCAAACATGTTGTTTAATGTATTGGCTACGACACGCTTTTTTTTATTTTTGCTTAAAATTGTTTAGAAAAAATTTTACAGTCTTCTGAACTTTTTACTAGTCAATGTATAATCCATACGTTTTAGCACTCTTACACAAACAATTCTTGACTAAAACAGTTAAAACTTTGCACACATGTTGTTTAATGTATTGGCTACGACATGCTTTTTTTATTTTTGCTTAAAATTGATTAGAAAAAATTTTACAGTCTTCTGAACTTTTTACTAGTCAATGTATAATCCAAACGTTTTAGCACTCTTACACAAACAATTCTTGACTAAAACAGTTAAAACTTTGCAAACATGTTGTTTAATGTATTGGCTACGACACGCTTTTTTTATTTTGCTTAAAATCGTTTAGAAAAAATTTTACAGTCTTCTGAACTTTTTACTAGTCAATGTATAATCCATACGTTTTAGCACTCTTACACAAACAATTCTTGACTAAAACAGTTAAAACTTTGCAAACATGTTGTTTAATGTATTGGCTACGACACGCTTTTTTTATTTTTGCTTAAAATTGTTTAGAAAAAATTTTACAGTCTTCTGAACTTTTAACTAGTCAATGTATAATCCATACGTTTTAGCACTCTTACACAAACAATTCTTGACTAAAACAGTTAAAACTTTGCAAACATGTTGTTTAATGTATTGGCTACGACACGCTTTTTTTATTTTTGCTTAAAATTGATTAGAAAAATTTTACAGCCTTCTGAACTTTGTACATTAAAAAACACCTATGCTTGCTTTCGTCAATGTATAATCCATACGTTTTAGCACTCTTACACAAACAATTCTTGACTAAAACAGTTAAAACTTTGCAAACATGTTGTTTAATGTATTGGCTACGACACGCTTTTTTTTATTTTTGCTTAAAATTGTTTAGAAAAAATTTTACAGTCTTCTGAACTTTTTACTAGTCAATGTATAATCCATACGTTTTAGCACTCTTACACAAACAATTCTTGACTAAAACAGTTAAAACTTTGCACACATGTTGTTTAATGTATTGGCTACGACATGCTTTTTTTATTTTTGCTTAAAATTGATTAGAAAAAATTTTACAGTCTTCTGAACTTTTTACTAGTCAATGTATAATCCAAACGTTTTAGCACTCTTACACAAACAATTCTTGACTAAAACAGTTAAAACTTTGCAAACATGTTGTTTAATGTATTGGCTACGACACGCTTTTTTTATTTTTGCTTAAAATCGTTTAGAAAAAATTTTACAGTCTTCTGAACTTTTTACTAGTCAATGTATAATCCATACGTTTTAGCACTCTTACACAAACAATTCTTGACTAAAACAGTTAAAACTTTGCAAACATGTTGTTTAATGTATTGGCTACGACACGCTTTTTTTATTTTTGCTTAAAATTGTTTAGAAAAAATTTTACAGTCTTCTGAACTTTTAACTAGTCAATGTATAATCCATACGTTTTAGCACTCTTACACAAACAATTCTTGACTAAAACAGTTAAAACTTTGCAAACATGTTGTTTAATGTATTGGCTACGACACGCTTTTTTTATTTTTGCTTAAAATTGTTTAGAAAAAATTTTACAGTCTTCTGAACTTTTTACTAGTCAATGTATAATCCATACGTTTTAGCACTCTTACACAAACAATTCTTGACTAAAACAGTTAAAACTTTGCAAACATGTTGTTTAATGTATTGGCTACGACACGCTTTTTTATTTTTGCTTAAAATTGTTAAGAAAAAATTTTACAGTCTTCTGAACTTTTTACTAGTCAATGTATAATCCAAACGTTTTAGCACTCTTACACAAATAATTCTTGACTAAAACAGTTAAAACTTTGCAAACATGTTGTTTAATGTATTAACTACGACACGCTTTTTTTATTTTTGCTTAAAATTGATTAGAAAAATTTTACAGCCTTCTGAACTTTTACATTAAAAAACACCTATGCTTGCTTTCGTCAATGTATAATCCATACGTTTTAGCACTCTTACACAAACAATTCTTGACTAAAACAGTTAAAACTTTGCAAACATGTTGTTTAATGTATAGGCTACGACACGCTTTTTTTATTTTTGCTTAAAATTGTTTAGAAAAAATTTTACAGTCTTCTGAACTTTTTACTAGTCAATGTATAATCCATACGTTTTAGCACTCTTACACAAACAATTCTTGACTAAAACAGTTAAAACTTTGCAAACATGTTGTTTAATGTATTGGCTACGACACGCTTTTTTTATTTTTGCTTAAAATTGTTTAGAAAATATTTTACAGTCTTCTAAACTTTTTACTAGTCAATGTATAATCCATACGTTTCAGCACTCTTACACAAACAATTCTTGACTAAAACAGTTAAAACTTTGCAAACATGTTGTTTAATGTATTGGCTACGACACACTTTTTTTATTTTTGCTTAAAATTGATTAGAAAAAATTTTACAGCCTTCTGAACTTTTTACATTAAAAAATACCTATGCTTGCTTTCGTCAATGTATAATCCATACGTTTTAGCACTCTTACACAAACAATTCTTGACTAAAAGAGTTAAAAACTTTGCAAACATGTTGTTTAATGTATTGGCTACGACACGCTTTTTTTATTTTTGCTTAAAATTGTTTAGAAAAAATTTTACAGTCTTCTGAACTTTTTACTAGTCAATGTATAATCCATACGTTTTAGCACTCTTACACAAACAATTCTTGACTAAAACAGTTAAAACTTTGCAAACATGTTGTTTAATGTATTGGCTACGACACGCTTTTTTTATTTTTGCTTAAAATTGTTTAGAAAAAATTTTACAGTCTTCTGAACTTTTTACTAGTCAATGTATATTCCATACGTTTTAGCACTCTTACACAAACGATTCTTGACTAAAACAGTTAAAACTTTGCAAACATGTTGTTTAATGTATTGGCTACGACACGCTTTTTTTATTTTTGCTTAAAATTGTTTAGAAAAAATTTTACAGTCTTCTGAACTTTTTACTAGTCAATGTATAATCCATACGTTTTAGCACTCTTACACAAACAATTCTTGACTAAAACAGTTAAAACTTTTGCAAACATGTTGTTTAATGTATTGGCTACGACACGCTTTTTTTATTTTTGCTTAAAATTGTTAAGAAAAAATTTTACAGTCTTCTGAACTTTTTACTAGTCAATGTATAATCCAAACGTTTTAGCACTCTTACACAAACAATTCTTGACTAAAACAGTTAAAACTTTGCAAACATGTTGTTTAATGTATTGGCTACGACACGCTTTTTTTATTTTTGCTTAAAATCGATTAGAAAAAATTTTACAGCCTTCTGAACTTTTACATTAAAAAACACCTATGCTTGCTTTCGTCAATGTATAATCCATACGTTTTAGCACTCTAACACAAACAATTCTTGACTAAAACAGTTAAAACTTTGCAAACATGTTGTTTAATGTATAGGCTACGACACGCTTTTTTTATTTTTGCTTAAAATTGTTTAGAAAAAATTTTACAGTCTTCTGAACTTTTTACTAGTCAATGTATAATCCATACGTTTTAGCACTCTTACACAAACAATTCTTGACTAAAACAGTTAAAACTTTGCAAACATGTTGTTTAATGTATTGGCTACGACACGCTTTTTTATTTTTTGCTTAAAATTGTTTAGAAAATATTTACAGTCTTCTAAACTTTTTACTAGTCAATGTATAATCCATACGTTTCAGCACTCTTACACAAACAATTCTTGACTAAAACAGTTAAAACTTTGCAAACATGTTGTTTAATGTATTGGCTACGACACATTTTTTTATTTTTGCTTAAAATTGATTAGAAAAAATTTTACAGCCTTCTGAACTTTTTACATTAAAAAATACCTATGCTTGCTTTCGTCAATGTATAATCCATACGTTTTAGCACTCTTACACAAATAATTCTTGACTAAAACAGTTAAAACTTTGCAAACATGTTGTTTAATGTATTGGCTACGACACGCCTTTTTTATTTTTGCTTAAAATTGTTTAGAAAAAATTTTACAGTCTTCTGAACTTTTTACTAGTCAATGTATAATCCATACGTTTTAGCACTCTTACACAAACAATTCTTGACTAAAACAGTTAAAACTTTGCAAACATGTTGTTTAATGTATTGGCTACGACACGCTTTTTTTATTTTTGCTTAAAATTGTTTAGAAAAAATTTTACAGTCTTCTGAAACTTTTTACTAGTCAATGTATAATCCATACGTTTTAGCACTCTTACACAAACAATTCTTGACTAAAACAGTTAAAACTTTGCAAACATGTTGTTTAATGTATTGGCTACGACACGCTTTTTTTATTTTTGCTTAAAATTGTTTAGAAAATATTTTACAGTCTTCTGAACTTTTTACTAGTCAATGTATAATCCATACGTTTTAGCACTCTTACACAAACAATTCTTGACTAAAACAGTTAAAACTTTGCAAACATGTTGTTTTAATGTATTGGCTACGACACGCTTTTTTTATTTTTGCTTAAAATTGTTTAGAAAATATTTTACAGTCTTCTAAACTTTTTACTAGTCAATGTATAATCCATACGTTTTCAGCACTCTTACACAAACAATTCTTGACTAAAACAGTTAAAACTTTGCAAACATGTTGTTTAATGTATTGGCTACGACACACTTTTTTTATTTTTGCTTAAAATTGATTAGAAAAAATTTTACAGCCTTCTGAACTTTTTACATTAAAAAATACCTATGCTTGCTTTCGTCAATGTATAATCCATACGTTTTAGCACTCTTACACAAATAATTCTTGACTAAAACAGTTAAAAACTTTGCAAACATGTTGTTTAATGTATTGGCTACGACACGCCTTTTTATTTTTGCTTAAAATTGTTTAGAAAAATTTTACAGTCTTCTGAACTTTTTACTAGTCAATGTATAATCCATACGTTTTAGCACTCTTACACAAACAATTCTTGACTAAAACAGTTAAAACTTTGCAAACATGTTGTTTAATGTATTGGCTACGACACGCTTTTTTTTATTTTTGCTTAAAATTGTTTAGAAAAAATTTTACAGTCTTCTGAACTTTTTACTAGTCAATGTATAATCCATACGTTTTAGCACTCTTACACAAACAATTCTTGACTAAAACAGTTAAAACTTTGCAAACATGTTGTTTAATGTATTGGCTACGACACGCTTTTTTTATTTTTGCTTAAAATTGTTTAGAAAATATTTTACAGTCTTCTGAACTTTTTACTAGTCAATGTATAATCCATTCGTTTTAGCACTCTTACACAAACAATTCTTGACTAAAACAGTTAAAACTTTACAAATATGTTGTTTAATGTATTTGCTACGACACGCTTTTTTATTTTTGCTTAAAATTGTTTAGAAAAAATTTTACAGCCTTCTGAACTTTTTACATTAAAAAACACCTATGCTTGCTTTCGTCAATGTATAATCCATACGTTTTAGCACTCTTACACAAACAATTCTTGACTAAAACAGTTAAAACTTTGCAAATATGTTGTTTAATGTATTGGCTACGATACGCTTTTTTTATTTTTGCTTAAAATTGTTTAGAAAAAATTTTACAGCCTTCTGAACTTTTTACTAGTCAATGTATAATCCATACGTTTTAGCACTCTTACACAAACAATTCTTGACTAAAACAGTTAAAACTTTGCAAACATGTTGTTTAATGTATTGGCTACGACACGCTTTTTTTATTTTTGCTTAAAATTGTTTAAAAAAAATTTTACAGTCTTCTGAACTTTTTACTAGTCAATGTATAATCCATACGTTTTAGCACTCTTACACAAACAATTCTTGACTAAAACAGTTAAAACTTTGCAAATATGTTGTTTAATGTATTGGCTACGACACGCTTTTTTTATTTTTGCTTAAAATTGATTAGAAAAAATTTTACAGCCTTCTGAACTTTGTACATTAAAAAACACCTATGCTTACTTTCGTCAATGTATAATCCATACGTTTTAGCACTCTTACACAAACAATTCTTGACTAAAACAGTTAAAACTTTGCAACTATGTTGTTTAATGTATTGGCTACGACACGCTTTTTTTATTTTTGCTTAAAATTGTTTAGTAAAAATTTTACAGTCTTCTGAACTTTTTACTAGTCAATGTATAATCCATACGTTTTAGCACTCTTACACAAACAATTCTTGACTAAAACAGTTAAAACTTTGCAAACATGTTTTTAATGTATTGGCTACGACACACTTTTTTTATTTTTGCTTAAAATTGTTTAGAAAAAATTTTACAGTCTTCTGAACTTTTTACTAGTCAATGTGTAATCCATACGTTTTAGCACTCTTACACAAACAATTCTTGACTAAAACAGTTAAAACTTTGCAAACATGTTGTTTAATGTATTGGCTACGACACGCTTTTTTATTTTTGCTTAAAATTGTTTAAAAAAAATTTTACAGTCTTCTGAACTTTTTACTAGTCAATGTATAATTCATACCTTTTAGCACTCTTACACAAACAATTCTTGACTAAAACAGTTAAAACTTTGCAAACATGTTGTTTAATGTATTGGCTACGACACGCTTTTTTTATTTTTGCTTAAAATTGATTAGAAAAAATTTTACAGCCTTCTGAGCTTTTTACATTAAAAAACACCTATGCTTGCTGTCGTCAATGTATAATCCATACGTTTTAGCACTCTTACACAAACAATTCTAGACTAAAACAGTTAAAACTTTGCAAACATGTTGTTTAATGTATAGGCTACGACACGCTTTTTTTATTTTTGCTTAAAATTGTTTAGAAAAAATTTTACAGTCTTCTGAACTTTTTACTAGTCAATGTATAATCCATACGTTTTAGCACTCTTACACAAGCAATTCTTGACTAAAACAGTTAAAACTTTGCAAACATGTTGTTTAATGTATTGGCTACGACACGCTTTTTTTATTTTTGCTTAAAATTGTTTAGAAAATATTTTACAGTCTTCTGAACTTTTTACTAGTCAATGTATAATCCATACGTTTCATTACTCTTACACAAACAATTCTTGACTAAAACAGTTAAAACTTTGCAAACATGTTGTTTAATGTATTGGCTACGACACGCTTTTTTTATTTTTGCTTAAAATTGATTAGAAAAAATTTTACAGCCTTCTGAACTTTTTACATTAAAAAACACCTATGCTTGCTTTCGTCAATGTATAATCCATACGTTTTAGCACTCTTACACAAACAATTCTTGACTAAAACAGTTAAAACTTTGCAAACATGTTGTTTAATGTATTGGCTACGACACGTCTTTTTTTATTTTTGCTTAAAATTGTTTAGAAAAAATTTTACAGCCTTCTGAACTTTTTACATTAAAAAACACCTATGCTTGCTTTCGTCAATGTATAATCCATACGTTTTACCACTCTTACACAAACAATTCTTGACTAAAACAGTTAAAAACTTTGCAAACATGTTGTTTAATGTATTGGCTACGACACGCTTTTTTTTATTTTTGCTTAAAATTGTTTAAAAAAAATTTTACAGTCTTCTGAACTTTTTTCTAGTCAATGTATAATCCATATCTTTTAGCACTCTTACACAAACAATTCTTGACTAAAACAGTTAAAAATGTGCAAATATGTTGTTTAATGTATTGGCTACGACACGCTTTTTTTATTTTTGCTTAAAATTGATTAGAAAAAATTTTACAGTCTTCTGAACTTTTTACATTAAAAAACACCTATGCTTGCTTTCGTCAATGTATAATCCATACGTTTTAGCACTCTTACACAAACAATTCTTGACTAAAACAGTTAAAACTTTGCAAACATGTTGTTTAATGTATTGGCTACGACACGCTTTTTTTTATTTTTGCTTAAAATTGTTTAGTAAAAATTTTACAGTCTTCTGAACTTTTTACTAGTCAATGTATAATCCATACATTTTAGCACTCTTACACAAACAATTCTTGACTAAAACAGTTAAAACTTTGCAAACATGTTGTTTAAAGTATTGGCTACGACACGCTTTTTTTATTTTTGCTTAAAATTGATTAGAAAAAATTTTACAGCCTTCTGAACTTTTTACATTAAAAAACACCTATGCTTGCTTTCGTCAATGTATAATCCATACGTTTTAGCACTCTTACACAAACAATTCTTGACTAAAACAGTTAAAACTTTGCAAACATGTTGTTTAATGTATTGGCTACGACACGCTTTTTTTATTTTTGCTTAAAATTGTTTAGAAAAATTTTTACAGTCTTCTGAACTTTTTACTAGTCAATGTATAATCCCTACGTTTTAGCACTCTTACACAAACAATTCTTGACTAAAACAGTTAAAACTTTGCAAACATGTTGTTTAATGTATTGGCTACGACACGCTTTTTTTATTTTTGCTTAAAATTGTTTAGAAAATATTTTACAGTCTTCTGAACTTTTTACATTAAAAAACACCTATGCTTGCTTTCGTCAATGTATAATCCATACGTTTTAGCACTCTTACACAAACAATTCTTGACTAAAACAGTTAAAACTTTGCAAACATGTTGTTTAATGTATTGGCTACGACACGCTTTTTTTATTTTTGCTTAAAATTGTTTAGAAAAAATTTTACAGTCTTCTGAACTTTTTACTAGTCAATGTATAATCCATACGTTTTAGCACTCTTACACAAACACTTCTTGACTAAAACAGTTAAAACTTTGCAAACATGTTGTTTAATGTATTGGCTACGACACGCTTTTTTTATTTTTGCTTAAAATTGTTTAGAAAAAAGTTTACAGTCTTCTGAACTTTTTACTAGTCAATGTATAATCCATACGTTTTAGCACTCTTACACAAACAATTCTTGACTAAAACAGTTAAAACTTTGCAAATATGTTGTTTAATGTATTGGCTAAGACACGCTTTTTTTATTTTTGCTTAAAATTGTTTAGAAAAAATTTTACAGTCTTCTGAACTTTTTACATTAAAGAACACCTATGCTTGCTTTCGTCAATGTATAATCCATACGTTTTAGCACTCTTACACAATTAATTCTTGACTAAAACAGTTAAAACTTTGCAAACATGTTGTTTAATGTATTGGCTACGACACGCTTTTTTTATTTTTGCTTAAAATTGATTAGAAAAAATTTTACAGCCTTCTGAACTTTTAACATTAAAAAACACCTATGCTTGCTTTCGTCAATGTATAATCCATACGTTTTAGCACTCTTACACAAACAATTCTTGACTAAAACAGTTAAAACTTTGCAAACATGTTGTTTAATGTATTGGCTACGACAAGCTTTTTTTATTTTTGCTTAAAATTGTTTTAAAAAAATTTTACAGTCTTCTGAACTTTTTACTAGTCAATGTATAATCCATACGTTTTAGCACTCTTACACAAACAATTCTTGACTAAAACAGTTAAAACTTTGCAAACATGTTGTTTAATGTATTGGCTACGACACGCTTTTTTTATTTTTGCTTAAAATTGTTTAGAAAAAATTTTACAGTCTTCTGAACTTTTTACTAGTCAATGTATAATCCATACGTTTTAGCACTCTTACACAAACAATTCTTGACTAAAACAGTTAAAACTTTGCAAACATGTTGTTTAATGTATTGGCTACGACACGCTTTTTTTATTTTTGCTTAAAATTGTTTAGAAAAAATTTTACAGTCTTCTGAACTTTTTACTAGTCAATGTATAATCCATACGTTTTAGCACTCTTACACAAACAATTCTTGACTAAAACAGTTAAAACTTTGCAAACATGTTGTTTAATGTATTGGCTACGACACGCTTTTTTTATTTTTGCTTAAAATTGTTAAGAAAAAAATTTAAAGTCTTCTGAACTTTTTACTAGTCAATGTATAATCCAAACGTTTTAGCACTCTTACACAAACAATTCTTGAATAAAACAGTTAAAACTTTGCAAACATGTTGTTTAATGTATTGGCTACGACACGCTTTTTTTATTTTTGCTTAAAATTGATTAGAAAAAAATTTTACAGCCTTCTGAACTTTTAACATTAAAAAACACCTATGCTTGCTTTCGTCAATGTATAATCCATACGTTTTAGCACTCTTACACAAACAATTCTTGACTAAAACAGTTAAAACTTTGCAAACATGTTGTTTAATGTATTGGCTACGACACGCTTTTTTTATTTTTGCTTAAAATTGTTTTAAAAAAATTTTACAGTCTTCTGAACTTTTTACTAGTCAATGTATAATCCATACGTTTTAGCACTCTTACACAAACAATTCTTGACTAAAACAGTTAAAACTTTGCAAACATGTTGTTTAATGTATTGGCTACGACACGCTTTTTTTATTTTTGCTTAAAATTGTTTAGAAAAAATTTTACAGTCTTCTGAACTTTTTACTAGTCAATGTATAATCCATACGTTTTAGCACTCTTACACAAACAATTCTTGACTAAAACAGTTAAAACTTTGCAAACATGTTGTTTAATGTATTGGCTACGACACGCTTTTTTTATTTTTGCTTAAAATTGTTAAGAAAAAAATTTAAAGTCTTCTGAACTTTTTACTAGTCAATGTATAATCCAAACGTTTTAGCACTCTTACACAAACAATTCTTGAATAAAACAGTTAAAACTTTGCAAACATGTTGTTTAATGTATTGGCTACGACACGCTTTTTTTATTTTTGCTTAAAATTGATTAGAAAAAATTTTACAGCCTTCTGAACTTTTAACATTAAAAAACACCTATGCTTGCTTTCGTCAATGTATAATCCATACGTTTTAGCACTCTTACACAAACAATTCTTGACTAAAACAGTTAAAACTTTGCAAACATGTTGTTTAATGTATTGGCTACGACAAGCTTTTTTTATTTTTGCTTAAAATTGTTTTAAAAAAATTTTACAGTCTTCTGAACTTTTTACTAGTCAATGTATAATCCATACGTTTTAGCACTCTTACACAAACAATTCTTGACTAAAACAGTTAAAACTTTGCAAACATGTTGTTTAATGTATTGGCTACGACACGCTTTTTTATTTTTGCTTAAAATTGTTTAGAAAAAATTTTACAGTCTTCTGAACTTTTTACTAGTCAATGTATAATCCATACGTTTTAGCACTCTTACACAAACAATTCTTGACTAAAACAGTTAAAACTTTGCAAACATGTTGTTTAATGTATTGGCTACGACACGCTTTTTTTATTTTTGCTTAAAATTGTTTAGAAAAAATTTTACAGTCTTCTGAACTTTTTACTAGTCAATGTATAATCCATACGTTTTAGCACTCTTACACAAACAATTCTTGACTAAAACAGTTAAAACTTTGCAAACATGTTGTTTAATGTATTGGCTACGACACGCTTTTTTTATTTTTGCTTAAAATTGTTAAGAAAAAAATTTAAAGTCTTCTGAACTTTTTACTAGTCAATGTATAATCCAAACGTTTTAGCACTCTTACACAAACAATTCTTGAATAAAACAGTTAAAACTTTGCAAACATGTTGTTTAATGTATTGGCTACGACACGCTTTTTTTATTTTTGCTTAAAATTGATTAGAAAAAAATTTTACAGCCTTCTGAACTGTTTACATTAAAAAACACCTATGCTTGCTTTCGTCAATGTATAATCCATACGTTTTAGCACTCTTACACAAACAATTCTTGACTAAAACAGTTAAAACTTTGCAAACATGTTGTTTAATGTATTGGCTACGACACGCTTTTTTTATTTTTGCTTAAAATTGTTTAGAAAAAATTTTACAGTCTTCTGAACTTTTTACTAGTCAATGTATAATCCATACGTTTTAGCACTCTTACACAAACAATTCTTGACTAAAACAGTTAAAACTTTGCAAACATGTTGTTTTAATGTATTGGCTACGACACGCTTTTTTTATTTTTGCTTAAAATTGTTTAGAAAATACTTTACAGTCTTCTAAACTTTTTACTAGTCAATGTATAATCCATAAGTTTCAGCACTCTTACACAAACAATTCTTGACTAAAACAGTTAAAACTTTGCAAACATGTTGTTTAATGTATTTACTACGACACGCTTTTTTTATTTTTGCTTAAAATTGATTAGAAAAAATTTTACAGCCTTCTGAACTTTTTACATTAAAAAACACCTATGCTTGCTTTCGTCAATGTATAATCCATACGTTTTAGCACTCTTACACAAACAACTCTTGACTAAAACAGTTAAAACTTTGCAAACATGTTGTTTAATGTATTGGCTACGACACGCTTTTTTTATTTTTGCTTAAAATTGTTTAGAAAAAATTTTACAGTCTTCTGAACTTTTTACTAGTCAATGTATAATCCATACGTTTTAGCACTCTTACACAAACAATTCTTGACTAAAACAGTTAAAACTTTGCAAACATGTTGTTTAATGTATTGGCTACGACACGCTTTTTTTATTTTTGCTTAAAATTGTTTAGAAAAAATTTTACAGTCTTCTGAACTTTTTACTAGTCAATGTATAATCCATACGTTTTAGCACTTTTACACAAACAATTCTTGACTAAAACAGTTAAAACTTTGCAAACATGTTGTTTAATGTATTTGCTACGACACGCTTTTTTTATTTTTGCTTAAAATTGTTTAGAAAAAATTTTACAGTCTTCTGAACTTTTTACTAGTCAATGTATAATCCATACGTTTTAGCACTCTTACACAAACAATTCTTGACTAAAACAGTTAAAACTTTGCAAACATGTTGTTTAATGTATTGGCTACGACACGCTTTTTTTATTTTTGCTTAAAATTGTTTAGAAAAAATTTACAGTCTTCTGAACTTTTTACTAGTCAATGTATAATCCATACGTTTTAGCACTTTTACACAAACAATTCTTGACTAAAACAGTTAAAACTTTGCAAACATGTTGTTTAATGTATTTGCTACGACACGCTTTTTTTATTTTTGCTTAAAATCTTAAAATTGTTTAGAAAAAATTTTACAGCCTTCTGAACTTTTTACATTAAAAAACACCTATGCTTGCTTTCGTCAATGTATAATCCATACGTTTTAGCACTCTTACACAAACAATTCTTGACTAAAACAGTTAAAACTTTGCAAACATGTTGTTTAATGTATTGGCTACGACACGCTTTTTTTATTTTTGCTTAAAATTGTTTAGAAAAAATTTTACAGTCTTCTGAACTTTTTACTAGTCAATGTATAATCCATACGTTTTAGCACTCTTACACAAACAATTCTTGACTAAAACAGTTAAAACTTTGCAAACATGTTGTTTAATGTATTGGCTACGACACGCTTTTTTTATTTTTGCTTAAAATTGTTTAGAAAAAATTTTACAGTCTTCTGAACTTTTTACTAGTCAATGTATAATCCATACGTTTTAGCACTTTTACACAAACAATTCTTGACTAAAACAGTTAAAACTTTGCAAACATGTTGTTTAATGTATTTGCTACGACACGCTTTTTTTATTTTTGCTTAAAATCTTAAAATTGTTTAGAAAAAATTTTACAGCCTTCTGAACTTTTTACATTAAAAAACACCTATGCTTGCTTTCGTCAATGTATAATCCATACGTTTTAGCACTCTTACACAAACAATTCTTGACTAAAACAGTTAAAACTTTGCAAACATGTTGTTTAATGTATTGGCTACGACACGCTTTTTTTATTTTTGCTTAAAATTGTTTAGAAAAAATTTTACAGTCTTCTGAACTTTTTACTAGTCAATGTATAATCCATACGTTTTAGCACTCTTACACAAACAATTCTTGACTAAAACAGTTAAAACTTTGCAAACATGTTGTTTAATGTATTGGCTACGACACGCTTTTTTTATTTTTGCTTAAAATTGTTTAGAAAAAATTTTACAGTCTTCTGAACTTTTTACTAGTCAATGTATAATCCATACGTTTTAGCACTTTACACAAACAATTCTTGACTAAAACAGTTAAAACTTTGCAAACATGTTGTTTAATGTATTTGCTACGACACGCTTTTTTTATTTTTGCTTAAAATCTTAAAATTGTTTAGAAAAAATTTTACAGCCTTCTGAACTTTTTACATTAAAAAACACCTATGCTTGCTTTCGTCAATGTATAATCCATACGTTTTAGCACTCTTACACAAACAATTCTTGACTAAAACAGTTAAAACTTTGCAAAAATGTTGTTTAATGTATTGGCTACGATACGCTTTTTTATTTTTGCTTAAAATTGTTTTGAAAAAATTTTACAGCCTTCTGAACTTTTTACTAGTCAATGTATAATCCATACGTTTTAGCACTCTTACACAAACAATTCTTGACTAAAACAGTTAAAACTTTGCAAACATGTTGTTTAATGTATTGGCTACGACACGCTTTTTTTATTTTTGCTTAAAATTGTTTAGAAAATACTTTACAGTCTTCTAAACTTTTTACTAGTCAATGTATAATCCATAAGTTTCAGCACTCTTACACAAACAATTCTTGACTAAAACAGTTAAAACTTTGCAAACATGTTGTTTAATGTATTTACTACGACACACTTTTTTTATTTTTGCTTAAAATTGATTCGAAAAAATTTTACAGCCTTCTGAACTTTTTACATTAAAAAACACTTATGCTTGCTTTCGTCAATGTATAATCCATACGTTTTAGCACTCTTACACAAACAATTCTTGACTAAAACAGTTAAAACTTTGCAAACATGTTGTTTAATGTATTGGCTACGACACGCTTTTTTTATTTTTGCTTAAAATTGTTTAGAAAAAATTTTACAGTCTTCTGAACTTTTTACTAGTCAATGTATAATCCATACGTTTTAGCACTCTTACACAAACAATTCTTGACTAAAACAGTTAAAACTTTGCAAACATGTTGTTTAATGTATTGGCTACGACACGCTTTTTTTATTTTTGCTTAAAATTGTTTAGAAAATATTTTACAGTCTTCTGAACTTTTTACTAGTCAATGTATAATCCATACGTTTTAGCACTCTTACACAAACAATTCTTGACTAAAACAGTTAAAACTTTGCAAATATGTTGTTTAATGTATTTGCTACGACACGCTTTTTTTATTTTTGCTTAAAATTGTTTAGAAAAAATTTTACAGCCTTCTGAACTTTTTACATTAAAAAACACCTATGCTTGCTTTCGTCAATGTATAATCCATACGTTTTAGCACTCTTACACAAACAATTCTTGACTAAAACAGTTAAAACTTTGCAAAAATGTTGTTTAATGTATTGGCTACGATACGCTTTTTTTATTTTTGCTTAAAATTGTTTTGAACAAATTTTACAGCCTTCTGAACTTTTTACTAGTCAATGTATAATCCATACGTTTTAGCACTCTTACACAAACAATTCTTGACTAAAACAGTTAAAACTTTGCAAACATGTTGTTTAATGTATTGACTACGACACGCTTTTTTTATTTTTGCTTAAAATTGTTTAAAAAAAATTTTACAGTCTTCTGAACTTTTTACTAGTCAATGTATAATCCATACCTTTTAGCACTCTTACACAAACAATTCTTGACTAAAACAGTTAAAACTTTGCAAATATGTTGTTTAATGTATTGGCTACGACAAGCTTTTTTTATTTTTGCTTAAAATTGATTAGAAAAAATTTTACAGCCTTCTGAACTTTTTACATTAAAAAACACCTATGCTTGCTTTCGTCAATGTATAATCCATACTTTTTAGCACTCTTACACAAACAATTCTTGACTAAAACAGTTAAAATTTTGCAAATATGTTGTTTAATGTATTGGCTACGACACGCTTTTTTAATTTTGCTTAAAATTGTTTAGAAAAAATTTTACAGTCTTCTGAACTTTTTACTAGTCAATGTATAATCAATACGTTTTAGCACTCTTACACAAACAATTATTGACTAAAACAGTTAAAACTTTGCAAACTTGTTGTTTAATGTATTGGCTACGACACGCTTTTTTTATTTTTGCTTAAAATTGATTAGAAAAATTTTACAGCCTTCTGAACTTTTTACATTAAAAAACACCTATGCTTGCTTTCGTCAATGTATAATCCGTACGTTTTAGCACTCTTACACAAACAATTCTTGACTAAAACAGTTAAAACTTTGCAAACATGTTGTTTAATGTATTGGCTACGACACGCTTTTTTTATTTTTGCTTAAAATTGTTTAGAAAAAATTTTACAGTCTTCTGAACTTTTTACTAGTCAATGTATAATCCATACGTTTTAGCACTCTTACACAAACAATTCTAGACTAAAACAGTTAAAACTTTGCAAATATGTTGTTTAATGTATTGGCAACGACACGCTTTTTTTATTTTTGCTTAAAATTTTTTATAAAAAATTTTACAGTCTTCTGAACTTTTTACTAGTCAATGTATAATCCATACGTTTTAGCACTCTTACACAAACAATTCTTGACTAAAACAGTTAAAACTTTGCAACTATGTTGTTTAATGTATTGGCTACGACACGCTTTTTTTATTTTTGCTTAAAATTGTTTAAAAGAAATTTTACAGTCTTCTGAACTTTTTACTAGTCAATGTATAATCCATACGTTTTAGCACTCTTACACAAACAATTCTTGACTAAAACAGTTAAAACTTTGCAACTATGTTGTTTAATGTATTGGCTACGACACGCTTTTTTTATTTTTGCTTAAAATTGTTTAGAAAAAATTTTACAGTCTTCTGAACTTTTTACATTAAAAAACACCTATGCTTGCTTTCGTCAATGTATAATCCATACGTTTTAGCACTCTTACACAAACAATTCTTGACTAAAACAGTTAAAACTTTGCAAACATGTTGTTTAATGTATTGGCTACGACAAGCTTTTTTTATTTTTGCTTAAAATTGTTTAGAAAAAAAATTTACAGTCTTCTGATTTTTTTACTAGTCAATGTATAATCCATATGTTTTAGCACTCTTACACAAACAATTCTTGACTAAAACAGTTAAAACTTTGCAAATATGTTGTTTAATGTATTTGCTACGACACGCTTTTTTTTATTTTTGCTTAAAATTGTTTAGAAAAAATTTTACAGCCTTCTGAACTTTTTACATTAAAAAACACCTATGCTTGCTTTCGTCAATGTATAATCCATACGTTTTAGCTTTTTTACACAAACAATTCTTGACTAAAACAGTTAAAACTTTGCAAACATGTTGTTTAATGTATTGGCTACGACACGCTTTTTTTAATTTTGCTTAAAATTGTTTAGAAAAAATTTTACAGTCTTCTGAACTTTTTACTAGTCAATGTATAATCAATACGTTTTAGCACTCTTACACAAACAATTCTTGACTAAAACAGTTAAAACTTTGCAAACATGTTGTTTAATGTATTGGCTACGACACGCTTTTTTATTTTTGCTTAAAATTGATTAGAAAAAATTTTACAGCCTTCTGAACTTTTTACATTAAAAAACACCTATGCTTGCTTTCGTCAATGTATAATCCATACGTTTTAGCACTCTTACACAAACAATTCTTGACTAAAACAGTTAAAACTTCGCAAACATGTTGTTTAATGTATTGGCTACGACACGCTTTTTTTTATTTTTGCTTAAAATTGTTTAGAAAAAATTTTACAGTCTTCTGAACTTTTTACTAGTCAATGTATAATCCATACGTTTTAGCACTCTTACACAAACAATTCTAGACTAAAACAGTTAAAACTTTGCAAATATGTTGTTTAATGTATTGGCTACGACACGCTTTTTTTATTTTTGCTTAAAATTGTTTATAAAAAATTTTACAGTCTTCTGAACTTTTTACTAGTCAATGTATAATCCATACGTTTTAGCACTCTTACACAAACAATTCTTGACTAAAACAGTTAAAACTTTGCAAACATGTTGTTTAATGTATTGGCTACGACACGCTTTTTTATTTTTGCTTAAAATTGTTTAAAAGAAATTTTACAGTCTTCTGAACTTTTTACTAGTCAATGTATAATCCATACGTTTTAGCACTCTTACACAAACAATTCTTGACTAATACAGTTAATACTTTGCAACTATGTTGTTTAATGTATTGGCTACGACACGCTTTTTTATTTTTGCTTAAAATTGTTTAGAAAAAATTTTACAGTCTTCTGAACTTTTTACATTAAAAAACACCTATGCTTGCTTTCGTCAATGTATAATCCATACGTTTTAGCACTCTTACACAAACAATTCTTGACTAAAACAGTTAAAACTTTGCAAACATGTTGTTTAATGTATTGGCTACGACACGCTTTTTTTATTTTTGCTTAAAATTGTTTAGAACAAAATTTACAGTCTTCTGATTTTTTTACTAGTCAATGTATAATCCATACGTTTTAGCACTCTTACACAAACAATTCTTGACAAAAACAGTTAAAACTTTGCAAACATGTTGTTTAATGTATTGCCTACGACACGATTTTTTTTATTTTTGCTTAAAATTGATTAGAAAAATTTTACAGTCTTCTGAACTTTTTACATTAAAAAACACCTATGCTTGCTTTCGTCAATGTATAATCCATACGTTTTAGCACTTTTACACAAACAATTCTTGACTAAAACAGTTAAAACTTTGCAAACATGTTGTTTAATGTATTGGCTATGACACGCTTTTTTTATTTTTGCTTAAAATTGTTTAGAAAAAATTTTACAGTCTTCTGAACTTTTTACTAGTCAATGTATAATCCATACGTTTTAGCACTCTTACACAAACAATTCTTGACTAAAACAGTTAAAACTTTGCAAACATGTTGTTTAATGTATTGGCTACGACACGCTTTTTTTAATTTTGCTTAAAATTGTTTAGAAAAAATTTTACAGTCTTCTGAACTTTTTACTAGTCAATGTATAATCAATACGTTTTAGCACTCTTACACAAACAATTCTTGACTAAAACAGTTAAAACTTTGCAAACATGTTGTTTAATGTATTGGCTACGACACGCTTTTTTATTTTTGCTTAAAATTGATTAGAAAAAATTTTACAGCCTTCTGAACTTTTTACATTAAAAAACACCTATGCTTGCTTTCGTCAATGTATAATCCATACGTTTTAGCACTCTTACACAAACAATTCTTGACTAAAACAGTTAAAACTTTGCAAACATGTTGTTTAATGTATTGGCTACGACACGCTTTTTTTTATTTTTGCTTAAAATTGTTTAGAAAAAATTTTACAGTCTTCTGAACTTTTTACTAGTCAATGTATAATCCATACGTTTTAGCACTCTTACACAAACAATTCTAGACTAAAACAGTTAAAACTTTGCAAATATGTTGTTTAATGTATTGGCTACGACACGCTTTTTTTATTTTTGCTTAAAATTGTTTATAAAAAATTTTACAGTCTTCTGAACTTTTTACTAGTCAATGTATAATCCATACGTTTTAGCACTCTTACACAAACAATTCTTGACTAAAACAGTTAAAACTTTGCAAACATGTTGTTTAATGTATTGGCTACGACACGCTTTTTTTATTTTTGCTTAAAATTGTTTAAAAGAAATTTTACAGTCTTCTGAACTTTTTACTAGTCAATGTATAATCCATACGTTTTAGCACTCTTACACAAACAATTCTTGACTAAAACAGTTAAAACTTTGCAACTATGTTGTTTAATGTATTGGCTACGACACGCTTTTTTTATTTTTGCTTAAAATTGTTTAGAAAAAATTTTACAGTCTTCTGAACTTTTTACATTAAAAAACACCTATGCTTGCTTTCGTCAATGTATAATCCATACGTTTTAGCACTCTTACACAAACAATTCTTGACTAAAACAGTTAAAACTTTGCAAACATGTTGTTTAATGTATTGGCTACGACACGCTTTTTTTATTTTTGCTTAAAATTGTTTAGAACAAAATTTACAGTCTTCTGATTTTTTAACTAGTCAATGTATAATCCATACGTTTTAGCACTCTTACACAAACAATTCTTGACAAAAACATTTAAAACTTTGCAAACATGTTGTTTAATGTATTGGCTACGACACGCTTTTTTTATTTTTGCTTAAAAATTGATTAGAAAAATTATACAGTCTTCTGAACTTTTTACATTAAAAAACACCTATGCTTGCTTTCGTCAATGTATAATCCATACGTTTTAGCACTCTTACACAAACAATTCTTGACTAAAACAGTTAAAACTTTGCAAACATGTTGTTTAATGTATTGGCTATGACACGCTTTTTTTATTTTTGCTTAAAATTGTTTAGAAAAAATTTTACAGTCTTCTGAACTTTTTACTAGTCAATGTATAATCCATACGTTTTAGCACTCTTACACAAACAATTCTTGACTAAAACAGTTAAAACTTTGCAAACATGTTGTTTAATGTATTGGCTACGACACGCTTTTTTATTTTTGCTAAATATTGTTTAAAAGAAATTTTACAGTCTTCTGAACTTTTTACTAGTCAATGTATAATCCATACGTTTTAGCACTCTTACACAAACAATTCTTGACTAAAACAGTTAAAACTTTGCAAACATGTTGTTTAATGTATTGGCTACGACACGCTTTTTTTATTTTTGCTTAAAATTGATTAGAAAAAATTTTACAGCTTTCTGAACTTTTTACATTAAAAAACACCTATGCTTGCTTTCGTCAATGTATAATCCATACGTTTTAGCACTCTTACACAAACAATTCTTGACTAAAACAGTTAAAACTTTGCAAACATGTTGTTTAATGTATTGGCTACGACACGCTTTTTTTATTTTTGCTTAAAATTGTTTAGAAAAAATTTTACAGTCTTCTGAACTTTTTACTAGTCAATGTATAATCCATACGTTTTAGCACTCTTACACAAACAATTCTTGACTAAAACAGTTAAAACTTTGCAAATATGTTGTTTAATGTATTGGCTACGACACGCTTTTTTTTATTTTTGCTTAAAATTGTTTAGAAAAAATTTTACAGTCTTCTGAACTTTTTACTAGTCAATGTATAATCCATACGTTTTAGCACTCTTACACAAACAATTCTTGACTAAAACAGTTAAAACTTTGCAAACATGTTGTTTAATGTATTGGCTACGACACGCTTTTTTTATTTTTGCTTAAAATTGATTAGAAAAAATTTTACAGCCTTCTGAACTTTTTACATTAAAAAACACCTATGCTTGCTTTCGTCAATGTATAATCCATACGTTTTAGCACTCTTACACAAACAATTCTTGACTAAAACAGTTAAAACTTTGCAAACATGTTGTTTAATGTATTGGCTACGACACGCTTTTTTTATTTTTGCTTAAAATTGTTTAGAAAAAATTTTACAGTCTTCTGAACTTTTTACTAGTCAATGTATAATCCATACGTTTTAGCACTCTTACACAAACAATTCTTGACTAAAACAGTTAAAACTTTGCAAATATGTTGTTTAATGTATTGGCTACGACACGCTTTTTTTATTTTTGCTTAAAATTGTTTAGAAAAAAATTTTACAGTCTTCTGAACTTTTTACATTAAAAAACACCTATGCAGGCTTTCGTCAATGTATAATCCATACGTTTTAGCACTCTTACACAAACAATTCTTGACTAAAACAGTTAAAACTTTGCAAATATGTTGTTTAATGTATTGGCTACGACACGCATTTTTTATTTTTGCTTGAAATTGTTTAGAAAAAATTTTACAGTCTTCTGAACTTTTTACTAGTCAATGTATAATCCATACGTTTTAGCACTCTTACACAAATAATTCTTGACTAAAACAGTTAAAACTTTGCAAACATGTTGTTTAATGTATTAGCTACGACACGCTTTTTTTATTTTTGCTTAAAATTAATTAGAAAAAATTTTACAGCCTTCTGAACTTTTTACATTAAAAAACACCTATGCTTGCTTTCGTCAATGTATAATCCATACGTTTTAGCACTCTTACACAAACAATTCTTGACTAAAACAGTTAAAACTTTGCAAACATGTTGTTTAATGTATTGGCTACGACACGCTTTTTTTATTTTTGCTTAAAATTGTTTAGAAAAAATTTTACAGTCCTTCTGAACTTTTTACTAGTCAATGTATAATCAATACGTTTTAGCACTCTTACACAAACAATTCTTGACTAAAACAGTTAAAACTTTGCAAACATGTTGTTTAATGTATTGGCTACGACACGCTTTTTTTATTTTTGCTTAAAATTGATTAGAAAAAATTTTACAGCCTTCTGAACTTTTTACATTAAAAAACACCTATGCTTGCTTTCGTCAATGTATAATCCATACGTTTTAGCACTCTTACACAAACAATTCTTGACTAAAACAGTTAAAACTTTGCAAACATGTTGTTTAATGTATTGGCTACGACACGCTTTTTTTTATTTTTACTTAAAATTGTTTAGAAAAAATTTTACAGTCTTCTGAACTTTTTACTAGTCAATGTATAATCCATACGTTTTAGCACTCTTACACAAACAATTCTAGACTAAAACAGTTAAAACTTTGCAAATATGTTGTTTAATGTATTGGCTACGACACGCTTTTTTTTTATTTTTGCTTAAAATTGTTTAGAAAAAATTTTACAGTCTTCTGATTTTTTTTACTAGTCAATGTATAATCCATACGTTTTAGCACTCTTACACAAACAATTCTTGACAAAAACAGTTAAAACTTTGCAAACATGTTGTTTAATGTATTGGCTACGACACGCTTTTTTTATTTTTGCTTAAAATTGATTAGAAAAAATTTTACAGCCTTCTGAACTTTTTACATTAAAAAACACCTATGCTTGCTTTCGTCAATGTATAATCCATACGTTTTAGCACTCTTACACAAACAATTCTTGACTAAAACAGTTAAAACTTTGCAAACATGTTGTTTAATGTATTGGCTACGACACGCTTTTTTTATTTTTGCTTAAAATTGTTTAGAAAAAATTTTACAGTCTTCTGAACTTTTTACTAGTCAATGTATAATCCATACGTTTTAGCACTCTTACACAAACAATTCTTGACTAAAACAGTTAAAACTTTGCAAATATGTTGTTTAATGTATTGGCTACGACACGCTTTTTTTATTTTTGCTTAAAATTGTTTAGAAAAAAATTTACAGTCTTCTGAACTTTTTACATTAAAAAACACCTATGCAGGCTTTCGTCAATGTATAATCCATACGTTTTAGCACTCTTACACAAACAATTCTTGACTAAAACAGTTAAAACTTTGCAAATATGTTGTTTAATGTATTGGCTACGACACGCTTTTTTTATTTTTGCTTGAAATTGTTTAGAAAAAATTTTACAGTCTTCTGAACTTTTTACTAGTCAATGTATAATCCATACGTTTTAGCACTCTTACACAAACAATTCTTGACTAAAACAGTTAAAACTTTGCAAACATGTTGTTTAATGTATTGGCTACGACACGCTTTTTTTATTTTTGCTTAAAATTAATTAGAAAAAATTTTACAGCCTTCTGAACTTTTTACATTAAAAATACCTATGCTTGCTTTCGTCAATGTATAATCCATACGTTTTAGCACTCTTACACAAACAATTCTTGACTAAAACAGTTAAAACTTTGCAAACATGTTGTTTAATGTATTGGCTACGACACGCTTTTTTTATTTTTGCTTAAAATTGTTTAGAAAAAATTTTACAGTCTTCTGAACTTTTTACATTAAAAAACACCTATGCTTGCTTTCGTCAATGTATAATCCATACGTTTTAGCACTCTTACACAAACAATTCTTGACTAAAACAGTTAAAACTTTGCAAATATGTTGTTTAATGTATTGGCTACGACACGCTTTTTTTATTTTAGCTTACAATTGTTTAGAAAAAATTTTACGGTCTTCTGAACTTTTTACTAGTCAATGTATAATCCATACGTTTTAGCACTCTTACACAAACAATTCTTGACTAAAACAGTTAAAACTTTGCAAACATGTTGTTTAATGTATTGGCTACGACACGCTTTTTTTATTTTTGCTTAAAATTGTTTAGAAAAAATTTTACAGTCTTCTGAACTTTTTACTAGTCAATGTATAATCCATACGTTTTAGCACTCTTACACAAACAATTCTTGACTAAAACAGTTAAAACTTTGCAAACATGTTGTTTAATGTATTGGCTACGACACGCTTTTTTATTTTTGCTTAAAATTGATTCAAAAAAATTTTATAGCCTTCTGAACTTTTTACATTGAAAAACACCTATGCTTGCTTTCGTCAATGTATAATCCATACGTTTTAGCACTCTTACACAAACAATTCTTGACTAAAACAGTTAAAACTTTGCAAACATGTTGTTTAATGTATTGGCTACGACACGCTTTTTTTATTTTTGCTTAAAATTGTTTAGAAAAAATTTTACAGTCTTCTGAACTTTTTACTAGTCAATGTATAATCCATACGTTTTAGCACTCTTACACAAACAATTCTTGACTAAAACAGTTAAAACTTTGCAAACATGTTGTTTAACATATTGGCTACGACACGCTTTTTTTATTTTTGCTTTAAATTGTTTAAAAAAAATTTTACAGTCTTCTGAACTTTTTACATTAAAAAACACCTATGCTTGCTTTCGTCAATGTATAATCCATACGTTTTAGCACTCTTACACAAACAATTCTTGACTAAAACAGTTAAAACTTTGCAAACATGTTGTTTAATGTATTGGCTACGACACGCTTTTTTTATTTTGCTTAAAATTGATTAGAAAAAATTTTACAGCCTTCTGAACTTTTTACATTAAAAAACACCTATGCTTGCTTTCGTCAATATATAATCCATACGTTTTAGCACTCTTACACAAACAATTCTTGACTAAAACAGTTAAAACTTTGCAAACATGTTGTTTAATGTATTGGCTACGACACGCTTTTTTTATTTTTGCTTAAAATTGATTAGAAAAAATTTTACAGCCTTCTGAACTTTTACATTAAAAAACACCTATGCTTGCTTTCGTCAATGTATAATCCATACGTTTTAGCACTCTTACACAAACAATTCTTGACTAAAACAGTTAAAACTTTGCAAACATGTTGTTTAATGTATTGGCTACGACACGCTTTTTTTATTTTTGCTTAAAATTGTTTAGAAAAAATTTTACAGTCTTCTGAACTTTTTACTAGTCAGTGTATAATCCATACGTTTTAGCACTCTTACACAAACAATTCTTGACTAAAACAGTTAAAACTTTGCAAACATGTTGTTTAATGTATTGGCTACGACACGCTTTTTTTATTTTTGCTTAAAATTGATTAGAAAAAATTTTACAGCCTTCTGAACTTTTTACATTAAAAAACACCTATGCTTGCTTTCGTCAATGTATAATCCATACGTTTTAGCACTCTTACACAAACAATTCTTGACTAAAACAGTTAAAACTTTGCAAACATGTTGTTTAATGTATTGGCTACGACACGCTTTTTTTATTTTTGCTTAAAATTGTTTAGAAAAAATTTTACAGTCTTCTGAACTTTTTACTAGTCAATGTATAATCCATACGTTTTAGCACTCTTACACAAACAATTCTTGACTAAAACAGTTAAAACTTTGCAAATATGTTGTTTAATGTATTGGCTACGACACGCTTTTTTTATTTTTGCTTAAAATTGTTTAGAAAAAATTTTACAGTCTTCTGAACTTTTTACATTAAAAAACACCTATGCAGGCTTTCGTCAATGTATAATCCATACGTTTTAGCACTCTTACACAAACAATTCTTGACTAAAACAGTTAAAACTTTGCAAATATGTTGTTTAATGTATTGGCTACGACACGCTTTTTTTATTTTTGCTTGAAATTGTTTAGAAAAAATTTTACAGTCTTCTGAACTTTTTACTAGTCAATGTATAATCCATACGTTTTAGCACTCTTACACAAACAATTCTTGACTAAAACAGTTAAAACTTTGCAAACATGTTGTTTAATGTATTGGCTACGACATGCTTTTTTTATTTTTGCTTAAAATTAATTAGAAAAAATTTTACAGCCTTCTGAACTTTTTACATTAAAAATACCTATGCTTGCTTTCGTCAATGTATAATCCATACGTTTTAGCACTCTTACACAAACAATTCTTGACTAAAACAGTTAAAACTTTGCAAACATGTTGTTTAATGTATTGGCTACGACACGCTTTTTTTATTTTTGCTTAAAATTGTTTAGAAAAAATTTTACAGTCTTCTGAACTTTTTACATTAAAAAACACCTATGCTTGCTTTCGTCAATGTATAATCCATACGTTTTAGCACTCTTACACAAACAATTCTTGACTAAAACAGTTAAAACTTTGCAAATATGTTGTTTAATGTATTGGCTACGACACGCTTTTTTTATTTTAGCTTAAAATTGTTTAGAAAAAATTTTACGGTCTTCTGAACTTTTTACTAGTCAATGTATAATCCATACGTTTTAGCACTCTTACACAAACAATTCTTGACTAAAACAGTTAAAACTTTGCAAACATGTTGTTTAATGTATTGGCTACGACACGCTTTTTTTATTTTTGCTTAAAATTGTTTAGAAAAAATTTTACAGTCTTCTGAACTTTTTACTAGTCAATGTATAATCCATACGTTTTAGCACTCTTACACAAACAATTCTTGACTAAAACAGTTAAAACTTTGCAAACATGTTGTTTAATGTATTGGCTACGACACGCTTTTTTTATTTTTGCTTAAAATTGATTCGAAAAAATTTTATAGCCTTCTGAACTTTTTACATTGAAAAACACCTATGCTTGCTTTCGTCAATGTATAATCCATACGTTTTAGCACTCTTACACAAACAATTCTTGACTAAAACAGTTAAAACTTTGCAAACATGTTGTTTAATGTATTGGCTACGACACGCTTTTTTTATTTTTGCTTAAAATTGTTTAGAAAAAATTTTACAGTCTTCTGAACTTTTTACTAGTCAATGTATAATCCATACGTTTTAGCACTCTTACACAAACAATTCTTGACTAAAACAGTTAAAACTTTGCAAACATGTTGTTTAATGTATTGGCTACGACACGCTTTTTTTATTTTTGCTTTAAATTGTTTAAAAAAAATTTTACAGTCTTCTGAACTTTTTACATTAAAAAACACCTATGCTTGCTTTCGTCAATGTATAATCCATACGTTTTAGCACTCTTACACAAACAATTCTTGACTAAAACAGTTAAAACTTTGCAAACATGTTGTTTAATGTATTGGCTACGACACGCTTTTTTTATTTTTGCTTAAAATTGATTAGAAAAAATTTTACAGCCTTCTGAACTTTTACATTAAAAAAAACACCTATGCTTGCTTTCGTCAATGTATAATCCATACGTTTTAGCACTCTTACACAAACAATTCTTGACTAAAACAGTTAAAACTTTGCAAACATGTTGTTTAATGTATTGGCTACGACACGCTTTTTTTATTTTTGCTTAAAATTGTTTAAAAAAATTTTACAGTCTTCTGAACTTTTTACTAGTCAATGTATAATCCATACGTTTTAGCACTCTTACACAAACAATTCTTTACTAAAACAGTTAAAACTTTGCAACTATGTTGTTTAATGTATTGGCTACGACACGCTTTTTTTATTTTTGCTTAAAATTGTTTAAAAAAAATTTTACAGTCTTCTGAACTTTTTACTAGTCAATGTATAATCCAAACGTTTTAGCACTCTTACACAAACAATTCTTGACTAAAACAGTTAAAACTTTGCAAACATGTTGTTTAATGTATTGGCTACGACACGCTTTTTTTATTTTTGCTTAAAATTGTTTAGAAAAAATTTTACAGTCTTCTGAACTTTTTACTAGTCAATGTATAATCCATACGTTTTAGCACTCTTACACAAACAATTCTTGACTAAAACAGTTAAAACTTTGCAAACATGTTGTTTAATGTATTGTCTACGACACACTTTTTTTATTTTTGCTTAAAATTGATTAGAAAAAATTTTACAGCCTTCTGAACTTTTTACATTAAAAAACACCTATGCTTGCTTTCGTCAATGTATAATCCATACGTTTTAGCACTCTTACACAAACAATTCTTGACTAAAACAGTTAAAACTTTGCAAACATGTTGTTTAATGTATTGGCTACGACACGCTTTTTTTATTTTTGCTTAAAATTGTTTAGAAAAAATTTTACAGTCTTCTGAACTTTTTACTAGTCAATGTATAATCCATACGTTTTAGCACTCTTACACAAACAATTCTTGACTAAAACAGTTAAAACTTTGCAAATATGTTGTTTAATGTATTGGCTACGACACGCTTTTTTTATTTTTGCTTAAAATTGTTTAGAAAAAATTTTACAGTCTTCTGAACTTTTTACATTAAAAAACACCTATGCAGGCTTTCGTCAATGTATAATCCATACGTTTTAGCACTCTTACACAAACAATTCTTGACTAAAACAGTTAAAACTTTGCAAATATGTTGTTTAATGTATTGGCTACGACACGCTTTTTTTATTTTTGCTTGAAATTGTTTAGAAAAAATTTTACAGTCTTCTGAACTTTTTACTAGTCAATGTATAATCCATACGTTTTAGCACTCTTACACAAACAATTCTTGACTAAAACAGTTAAAACTTTGCAAACATGTTGTTTAATGTATTGGCTACGACATGCTTTTTTTATTTTTGCTTAAAATTAATTAGAAAAAATTTTACAGCCTTCTGAACTTTTTACATTAAAAATACCTATGCTTGCTTTCGTCAATGTATAATCCATACGTTTTAGCACTCTTACACAAACAATTCTTGACTAAAACAGTTAAAACTTTGCAAACATGTTGTTTAATGTATTGGCTACGACACGCTTTTTTTATTTTTGCTTAAAATTGTTTAGAAAAAATTTTACAGTCTTCTGAACTTTTTACATTAAAAAACACCTATGCTTGCTTTCGTCAATGTATAATCCATACGTTTTAGCACTCTTACACAAACAATTCTTGACTAAAACAGTTAAAACTTTGCAAATATGTTGTTTAATGTATTGGCTACGACACGCTTTTTTTATTTTAGCTTAAAATTGTTTAGAAAAAATTTTACGGTCTTCTGAACTTTTTACTAGTCAATGTATAATCCATACGTTTTAGCACTCTTACACAAACAATTCTTGACTAAAACAGTTGAAACTTTGCAAACATGTTGTTTAATGTATTGGCTACGACACGCTTTTTTTATTTTTGCTTAAAATTGTTTAGAAAAAATTTTACAGTCTTCTGAACTTTTTACTAGTCAATGTATAATCCATACGTTTTAGCACTCTTACACAAACAATTCTTGACTAAAACAGTTAAAACTTTGCAAACATGTTGTTTAATGTATTGGCTACGACACGCTTTTTTTATTTTTGCTTAAAATTGATTCGAAAAAATTTTATAGCCTTCTGAACTTTTTACATTGAAAAACACCTATGCTTGCTTTCGTCAATGTATAATCCATACGTTTTAGCACTCTTACACAAACAATTCTTGACTAAAACAGTTAAAACTTTGCAAACATGTTGTTTAATGTATTGGCTACGACACGCTTTTTTTATTTTTGCTTAAAATTGTTTAGAAAAAATTTTACAGTCTTCTGAACTTTTTACTAGTCAATGTATAATCCATACGTTTTAGCACTCTTACACAAACAATTCTTGACTAAAACAGTTAAAACTTTGCAAACATGTTGTTTAACATATTGGCTACGACACGCTTTTTTTATTTTTGCTTTAAATTGTTTAAAAAAAATTTTACAGTCTTCTGAACTTTTTACATTAAAAAACACCTATGCTTGCTTTCGTCAATGTATAATCCATACGTTTTAGCACTCTTACACAAACAATTCTTGACTAAAACAGTTAAAACTTTGCAAACATGTTGTTTAATGTATTGGCTACGACACGCTTTTTTTATTTTTGCTTAAAATTGATTAGAAAAAATTTTACAGCCTTCTGAACTTTTAACATTAAAAAACACCTATGCTTGCTTTCGTCAATGTATAATCCATACGTTTCAGCACTCTTACACAAACAATTCTTGACTAAAACAGTTAAAACTTTGCAAACATGTTGTTTAATGTATTGGCTACGACAAGCATTTTTTATTTTTGCTTAAAATTGTTTAAAAAAAATTTTACAGTCTTCTGAACTTTTTACTAGTCAATGTATAATCCATACGTTTTAGCACTCTTACACAAACAATTCTTGACTAAAACAGTTAAAACTTTGCAAACATGTTGTTTAATGTATTGGCTACGACACGCTTTTTTTATTTTTGCTTAAAATTGTTTAGAAAAAATTTTACAGTCTTCTGAACTTTTTACATTAAAAAACACCTATGCTTGCTTTAGTCAATGTATAATCCATACGTTTTAGCACTCTTACACAAACAATTCTTGACTAAAACAGTTAAAACTTTACAAACATGTTGTTTAATGTATTGGCTACGACACGCTTTTTTTATTTTTGCTTAAAATTGATTAAAAAAAATTTTACAGCCTTCTGAACTTTTTACATTAAAAAACACCTATGCTTGCTTTCGTCAATGTATAATCCATACGTTTTAGCACTCTTACACAAACAATTCTTGACTAAAACAGTTAAAACTTTGCAAACATGTTGTTTAATGTATTGGCTACGACACGCTTTTTTTATTTTTGCTTAAAATTGTTTAGAAAAAATTTTACAGTCTTCTGAACTTTTTACTAGTCAATGTACAATCCATACGTTATAGCACTCTTACACAAACAATTCTTGACTAAAACAGTTAAAACTTTGCAAACATGTTGTTTAATGTATTGGCTACGACACGCTTTTTTTATTTTTGCTTAAAATTGTTTAAAAGAAATTTTACAGTCTTCTGAACTTTTTACTAGTCAATGTATAATACATACGTTTTAGCACTCTTACACAAACAATTCTTGACTAAAACAGTTAAAACTTTGCAACTATGTTGTTTAATGTATTGGCTACGACACGCTTTTTTTATTTTTGCTTAAAATTGTTTAGAAAAAATTTTACAGTCTTCTGAACTTTTTACTAGTCAATGTATAATCCATACGTTTTAGCACTCTAACACAAACAATTCTTGACTAAAACAGTTAAAACTTTGCAAACATGTTGTTTAATGTATTGGCTACGACACGCTTTTTTTATTTTTGCTTAAAATTGTTTAAAAAAAATTTTACAGTCTTCTGAACTTTTTACTAGTCAATGTATAATCCATACGTTTTAGCACTCTTACACAAACAATTCTTGACTAAAACAGTTAAAACTTTGCAAATATGTTGTTTAATGTATTGGCTACGACAAGCTTTTTTTATTTTTGCTTAAAATTGTTTAGAAAAAATTTTACAGTCTTCTGAACTTTTTACATTAAAAAACACCTATGCTTGCTTTCGTCAATGTATAATCCATACGTTTTAGCACTCTTACACAAACAATTCTTGACTAAAACAGTTAAAACTTTGCAAACATGTTGTTTAATGTATTGGCTACGACAAGCTTTTTTTATTTTTGCTTAAAATTGATTAGAAAAAATTTTACAGCCTTCTGAACTTTTTACATTAAAAAACACCTATGCTTGCTTTCGTCAATGTATAATCCATACGTTTTAGCACTCTTACACAAACAATTCTTGACTAAAACAGTTAAAACTTTGCAAACATGTTGTTTAATGTATTAGCTACGACACGCTTTTTTTATTTTTGCTTAAAATTGTTTATAAAAAATTTTACAGTCTTCTGAACTTTTTACTAGTCAATGTATAATCCATACGTTTTAGCACTCTTACACAAACAATTCTTGACTAAAACAGTTAAAACTTTGCAAACATGTTGTTTAATGTATTGGCTACGACACGCTTTTTTTATTTTTGCTTAAAATTGTTTAAAAAAAATTTTACAGTCTTCTGAACTTTTTACTAGTCAATGTATAATCCATACGTTTTAGCACTCTTACACAAACAATTCTTGACTAAAACAGTTAAAACTTTGCAAATATGTTGTTTAATGTATTGGCTAAGACACGCTTTTTTTATTTTTGCTTAAAATTGTTTAGAAAAAATTTTACAGTCTTCTGAACTTTTTACATTAAAGAACACCTATGCTTGCTTTCGTCAATGTATAATCCATACGTTTTAGCACTCTTACACAAACAATTCTTGACTAAAACAGTTAAAACTTTGCAAACATGTTGTTTAATGTATTGGCTACGACACGCTTTTTTTATTTTTGCTTAAAATTGTTTAAAAAAAAATTTACAGTCTTCTGAACTTTTTACTAGTCAATGTATAATCCATACGTTTTAGCACTCTTACACAAACAATTCTTGACTAAAACAGTTAAAACTTTGCAAACATGTTGTTTAACGTATTGGCTACGACACGCTTTTTTTATTTTTGCTTAAAATTGTTTAGAAAAAATTTTACAGTCTTCTGAACTTTTTACATTAAAAAACACCTATGCTTGCTTTCGTCATGTATAATCCATACGTTTTAGCACTCTTACACAAACAATTCTAGACTAAAACAGTTAAAACTTTGCAAATATGTTGTTTAATGTATTGGCTACGACACGCTTTTTTTATTTTTGCTTAAAATTGTTTAGAAAAAATTTTACAGTCTTCTGAACTTTTTACTAGTCAATGTATAATCCATACGTTTTAGCACTCTTACACAAACAATTCTTAACTAAAACAGTTAAAACTTTGCAAACATGTTGTTTAATGTATTTGCTACGACACGCTTTTTTTTATTTTTGCTTAAAATTGTTTAGAAAAAATTTTACACTCTTCTGAACTTTTTACTAGTCAATGTATAATCCATACGTTTTAGCACTCTTACACAAACAATTCTTGACTAAAACAGTTAAAACTTTGCAACTATGTTGTTTAATGTATTGGCTACGACACGCTTTTTTTATTTGTGCTTAAAATTGTTTAGAAAAAATTTTACAGTCATCTGAACTTTTTAAATTAAAAAACACCTATGCTTGCTTTCGTCAATGTATAATCCATACGTTTTAGCACTCTTACACAAACAATTCTTGACTAAAACAGTTAAAACTTTGCAAACATGTTGTTTAATGTATTGGCTACGACACGCTTTTTTTATTTTTGCTTAAAATTGTTTAGAAAAAAATTTACAGTCTTCTGATTTTTTTACTAGTCAATGTATAATCCATACGTTTTAGCACTCTTACACAAACAATTCTTGACTAAAACAGTTAAAACTTTGCAAACATGTTGTTTAATGTATTGGCTACGACACGATTTTTTTATTTTTGCTTAAAATTGATTAGAAAAATTTTACAGTCTTCTGAACTTTTTACATTAAAAAACACCTATGCTTGCTTTCGTCAATGTATAATCCATACGTTTTAGCACTCTTACACAAACAATTCTTGACTAAAACAGTTAAAACTTTGCAAACATGTTGTTTAATGTATTGGCTACGACACGCTTTTTTATTTTTGCTTAAAATTGTTTAGAAAAAATTTTACAGTCATCTGAACTTTTTACATTAAAAAACACCTATGCTTGCTTTCGTCAATGTATAATCCATACGTTATAGCACTCTTACACAAACAATTCTTGACTAAAACAGTTAAAACTTTGCAAACATGTTGTTTAATGTATTGGCTACGACACGCTTTTTTTATTTTTGCTTAAAATTGTTTAGAAAAAATTTTACAGTCTTCTGAACTTTTTACTAGTCAATGTATAATCCATACGTTTTAGCACTCTTACACAAACAATTCTTGACTAAAACAGTTAAAACTTTGCAAACATGTTGTTTAATGTATTGGCTACGACACGCTTTTTTTATTTTTGCTTAAAATTGATTAGAAAAAATTTTACAGTCTTCTGAACTTTTTACATTAAAAAACTCC